>NW_025971380.1:0-10738 GCF_021869965.1 Rhincodon typus | reverse complement strand
CTCAGGGGATCTCCCTCCCACTGCAACTCTCTCGTAATCTCTTCGGCCCTGAAACTGCTCGACCATGTCCTGAAGCAAACCAGGTACTACAGCCACATCACCTTTCTTAGCACCTGCCTACGGAACCAGATCATCCCCAATGGACTACAATCCACATTCAAGCCTTCCCAATTTGGCCCCAACCGTGACAATATCTACACTCATGGCATTGAGATCCTTCAGTAGCGTTTCTCCCTGTGACTCCTGAAACTCACACTTGCAGCAATGCGCCGGCATCTCCAGGCACTACAATCAAGCCTACCCCAGCTCAGAGCCTCCCTGTCCCAGACCTGCAAAGGACCTCTCCTGTTTTTTATTCTTTGTAGGATCCACAACCTGAACTCACAATTCTACTCAGCTTTATTGGACACTAAAAACCGTAAGTACAGTAAACTTACTGGTGCCTACCATCCAAAATGGGCTTCCTCCACCCCCCAAATCCCTAGCCGTACCCAGGACCTTCCCCACAATGGGCCTGCCACCATTGGCCATGAGGCCACTATCGGAGAACCCACAGATGACATTGCTTTTCTGATGAAGGGTCTAGGCCCGAAACGTCAGCCTTTCTGCTCCTATGATGCTGCTTGGCCTGCTGTGTTCATCTAGCCCTGCACCTTGTTGTCTCGGATACTCCAGCATCTGCAGTTCCTACTATCTCTGACAAAATATGCTATTTCTTTTTTCTCCACTAGCAAACCCCAGACTCAATTTCTATAGGAGTGACATTTATTTTGTTAATACTGTTCCATTTTAAATGTCTGGAGAAACTTTACCATCTTTTACATTTTGTTCTAAATTTCTCTCACACTGTAATTTTGCCCTCCTTATTAATTTTCTTAAAAAATAATTCTTTGCTACTTTTTACATCTGTCCAATTTTCTGACCTGCCACCTATCTTTGAACAATTTATATCTTTGATTATTTTCGTTAACCACAGGTGGTGAGTCTGTCCCTTAGAATTTTTCTCATCTGTTGAAATTCTGCACTTTCTGGAGTATCCCCTTAAATGTTTGCCACTGCATCTCTCCTGAACTATCCCCTAATTTAAATTGTCAATTCACTTCTCCTAGCTTTGCTTCCATGCCCTCATAATTACTCATTTTTAAAAAATTTATTCATTCATGGGATGTGAGCATCACTGGTTAGGCTAACATAGATTGCCTATCCCAAATTACCACATTCCTGTGGGTCTGGAGTCACAAGTTAGGCCGGACTAGCTGAGGATGGCAGTTCCCCTTCCCAAAGGACATTTGTGAACCAGATGCGTTCTTGCAATAATTAGAGTTTTAATTTCAGATTTTCTGACATGCTTTATCAAATCTGAAGATGGGTCAGTCCACTCTTGTTGAAAATTAGCATATTCAGGCATTCAAGAAACTTGACCAATTGTCCCAGAGAAACTAAATTCATAAGAACAACCTGAAGACATGGCTACTGATCTGCTGTCTCTGATGAATCAGTGATCAGTTAATGGATGAAACAAATGAAATATAACCCCTGGCTATGCGTGCACACACCCAGACTCAGCCTGATAACCCTGAACTTATTTAAAATGTCTTTAATAATAGCTTTGAACATCCTCCCCAATGATATCTGTTAAGCTAACAGACTAGTAAATTATTTCTTTCTGTCTTTAGGTTCTTTACTTAGAGAGTGGGCAGGGGTGTGGAATGCATTGCCAGAGAGGGTAGTGGAGTCGGCCTCATCAGTGGCATTTAAGCAGCTATTAGATAGGCATATGGATGAAAGTATAAGGTAGGGATGCAGGTTAGATAGACCTTAGGTTTAGGGTAAAAGTTCGGCACAACATCGTGGGCCGAAGGGCCTGTACTGTGCTGTACTGTTCTATGTTCTATATTCTATGTCTCACCCCATTTATGAACAAATAACATACTCACTATTTTGCAGAACATTAGTTAGGCCACACTTGGAATACTGTGTACGGTTCTGGTCACCACACTACCAGAAGGATGTGGATGCATTGGAGAGGGTACAGGAAAGGTTTACCAAGATGTTGCTGGTTGTGGGGGATTTTAGCTATGAAGAGAGGTTAGATAGACTGGGTTTGTGAAATAACAGCACAGAGGCTGGTATCCTGTCA
Source organism: Rhincodon typus (assembly GCF_021869965.1). Classification (NCBI taxonomy): domain Eukaryota; kingdom Metazoa; phylum Chordata; class Chondrichthyes; order Orectolobiformes; family Rhincodontidae; genus Rhincodon; species Rhincodon typus. Next base: position 8,598 of record NW_025971380.1, on the reverse strand, counting down.
ACAAGTCACCCTTTATTTACTTGTGCACAGTACACTGGCTGTAACCAGCCAGCTTGGAGTCAGTCACCTGAAATGAGGAGATTCTAATCTCCTGGTTATATTTTTGTTTTGGAATTTCAAGTAATCAAGTTTTATTTGTATTGTGCAATTCTATTCACATTGTCCACAATTTAACAATGCTAACAGTACTAGATGGTTTGCCATCCTTACTTCCACATGCCTCCATCTTCTTCACAACATCGTAGCCTTTTACAACGTTATCAGATATGGCAAGCATTTCCAGCAGTGTATATAAAGAACTGTGATACATTTGTATTTGGCCCAGCATTGGCCATAGACAGGATACCAGATCCTGTGTGCTTCAATTGGAAATTCTCATCAGCAAACTTCTCTCCATAGTTGGACTTCCCACCAATGCCTGGCACATGAAAACAGGAATGATTCTGTGAAATGTTGAGTTCTTGTAACCAAACCCCTTCTCATGAGTGCAAGGAAATTTTCTGCAGTTTTTGGGACCACATCAGCAAAGAGCTCCATCTCGATGCAGCCCACATTTTTGCCTCCGATGGTGATGTCCGTGAACACGCGTGGGTTCTCGTGCACCATAATGCCTGCAAAAAATGGCACTGGTTATATTGGTCAGCCAGGGCTTTCCTGATTGGCATCCACAATAACCAGGAACATTGAGCCCATGAAAGGACTGGCATAGTTGGCATGCACCTGACTCCAGGGTTTTCCTGGCCATTCCCACAAATGCAGGGGCACTACTAGTGGTACTTTTTGTCCTTGTTGGCACTCTGGGCACTGCCCAACCAATGCAGCTATGTCGGCATCCCACCCCAGCCACCAGGCATAGCTTCTTGCTAGTATTTTCATCTTGGAAACCCTGGATGACCCTGGTGGAGTTCAGCCAGTATGTGGCAGCGACCTTTACTCAGGACGTGCTCCCCATTGTAATCTGCCATCTTCTACGGTGATCTGGTCTTGCTGGATCCAGAAAGGTTTCAATCCGGGTTGTGATGGCCCTTCCGTTTCCCCCATTACCATCAGCTGTTTTAGTTTGGCTAGGACATGATCTTTTTGTGTCCACAGTTGCATATTGTCAGCAGTGACTGGAAAGGTGCCCAGGAAGTTTAAAACCAAAACTGACTCTTCCAGGGGAGACACCACCAGTGGAGTATCTGTCAGTGGGCGGCAGCTTAAGGTATTAGTCACTTGGATGATGTTGGAGCTTCAAAATCTCCCCACCCCCGGCCTCATCCCTTGACCAACCCTCCCTCTCATCCCCGCCTCCTTGACCTGAACGTCTTCTCTCCCACCAATCTCTCCTCCCAGCTCACTGACCAATCCCCACCATTGCCTACCTGCACTCACCTATCGCCATCCCACCTACCTTCCCCAGCCCCTCTTATCCCCGCCTCCTTGATCTGCCATCTTCTCTCCCACCTATCCACCCCTCCCACCTCACCGACCAATCCCCACCACTACCTACCTGCACTCACTAATCACCATCCCACCTACTTTCCCCAGCCCAACCTCCCCCTCTCTCTATTTATTTCAGAGCCCCCTTCCTCTCCCCCATTTCTGAAGAAGGGTCCCAACCCAAAATGTCAGCTTTCCTGTATCTCTGATTCTGCCTGGACTGCTGTGTTCCTCCAGCTCCACACTGTGTTATCTCAGACTCCAGTGTCAGCAGTTTTTACTATCTCTGATGTTCTAACTTGTACTTGTACACACTGAGAATATGGACCCACCGTTAAATTCTACCAGTAGCTATGGTCAGCATCACCATGTCTTCCTTCAGTAGCCCTAGCAGGGGTTTGTGATCTGTTATTATGACAAATTCCCATCTGTAAAGGTACTAGTGGAACTTCCTCCGCCAAACTTCACTTCCCTATCTGAGCATATTTGCGTTCGGCATCATCCAAAGTCCAGGAAGCTTATGTTATTGGGTATTCCTCTCCATTGGGCCACTAGTGAGTCAACACTACCCCGATACCATAGGGGGAGGTATCACATGTTAGTACTACTTCTCACTTTGGATCTTAGTGGACCAACACTTTAGATTGTTATGAAGTTGGGTAGAGTCGTCATGAATTGGGAGGCAAAAAGTTAGAATTTGTTGGTAAAAATGATCATGGGGTCAAGAATGTCATGGTCCCTTTTAAGAGTTTATGCTTTGTCTGTGTTGGAAGTTTATAAATGCAGGTTCACAGAGAGTGCCCGAAGGGAAACATTTTGCATAGAACAGCTAAGTAGCATTTTTTTTCCAAGGCAACAAGTTTGAATTTAGCCAATTAATTTAAATTAAACACCCAGATACAGAAAGTCAACTGAATTTAAATCTGACAACCTGAAACCAATCACATTATAAGAATTTGATTATGTCACTATGGGTATATGAGACACGGGCATTTGCAAATTCGGGAAGAGCCATCCACCACCTGCCAGAGTTAGCACCATTCGGCTCTCAGAAAATTCATCAAAGGTAGCACGGTATTTTAGCTCAAAGTCCTTTTTGAAGAAATTATAGAGATAAAACATCCCTGGCAGCAGAATTAGCAGAAGAAAGGGATTTGTGAAGAGAACGGAGACGACAGAATATTCCAGAAGACAGTCTATGCAAACTTGGAGAGATTAAGTCATAATTCATTGTTCTCTTATTAATTGGGTTACTAAGTGGAACTTCCGTTTATTTAAACAGCATTCCAGTAGAACTTAGACCAGTTAAGGAGTAGTTAGTAGTTTATGGGGAATTGTTGCCTTGTTTGTAATTTGTTTATTTGTTCATTGCTGAGTTAAGTAAATAAATTGTTTCTTGTTGTTTGTAAAGTGGAGATCAGGGATTTCCTTTTTTAACCTCTCTTTTAATAGATTATGAGGGGAAAGACAAGCTTCTCTGGGTGTTTCATGGGTAATTATTAGAGGGGAACCCCTACTGCCATCATTACAGATTGGGGCTTGTGTTTTAGTTAAATTATCAGAGGGGTTCGGCTATTCCACCTACGTAACAAGATGGTGACAGATGGTTTTACACTTCTCTAAAGGCTACTTGTAGGTTACGTGACCATTTCCAAGGCTCACCCTTTTTCAATAGCAGGTGTAAGGGAGCCAAGATGGAGGCCAGATTATGTATGAATTTTCCGTACTAAATCACTAACCCAAGGAAAGACCAAAGCTCCGGTATAGAGGTGGGAGCCAGGGCTCCTTTGATATCCCTCACTTTCTCCTCCAATGTGTGTAACCCTGTTTTGTCGACTCTGTAACCCAAGTAGGTCATTTGAAATACCTGGAACATACATTTTTCCCTTCTAAGGCATACACCCGCATGGGAGAAATGTTTAATCACTATGTCCAAGTTCTCCAAGTGCTTTTTATTGGTCTTCCCTGTTATTAGTATGTCATCCAGATAAATCACAACTTGGGGTAGCCCTTATAAAATGTTCTCCATGGTCTGCTGGAAAAGGGCGCAGGCTGACGATACCCCAAATAGCAGTCTTATATATTGATATAAACCCTGATGGGTATTAATTGGGGCGTACTTCTGGGACTCCTTATCCAGTTGCAATTGCAGATAGGCGTGGCTCATGTCCAACTTCATAAAGGATAGACCCCTTCCCCCGCCAACTTTGCGTAAAAGTTCTCTGTGCGAGGGATTGGGTATTTATCCAGCTATGAGAAGTAGTTTGTCGTTTTCTTAAAATCCCCACAAAGGCAGACTGAGCCATCAGGCTTCACAATCGGTACGACTGGTGCTGCCCATTCTGCAGACTGAACTGGTTTGATGCTTCCTTCGCTCTCCAGTCTCCTGATTTGCACATCTATTATTGTCCACGAGGCAAATGGCACTGGGCGGGCCTTGCAAAATCTTGGGTTGGCTTCCTAGTCAACATGTAAAATGGCCTTGGCCCCTTTGATAATCCCAAGCCCTCCCTGAAATACTCCAGGGTATTTCACCAGGACTTCACTGAGGCAGCCATTTTCTAATCGAAAAATGTTGAGCCAATCCAGGTGAATCTTTCTCAACCAATTGCGCCGCAATAGGCTTGGGCCTGAGCCTTTTACTACCATCAGCAGTAACTGCACCAATTGCTTCCCATAGGCGACCGGAACCAAAGTCGTTACTTTTATACACAACGGTTCTCCTGTGTACGTTCTCTGTCTGGCTGAGGTCTTGTACAAATTTGAGGGTTGGAGACCCGAGTGAATCTTGTTAAAAACTGATTCTGCAACTAGCTGCACTGGTGTCGACCTCCATAGGGATTGCGTGACCATTTAATCAAACATTCATTTTAATCAGTTCTGATTTGGATGTCACTAAGCATTTTAATTCTGCCAACCCATATGTAGACGGACTTTCTGCCGCACCCCCATCTCCTACCGACCAACCTCATCCCGCCCCCTTGACCTGTCCGTCCTCCCTGGACCGACCTATCCTCTCCCTAACTCCCCACCTACACTCACCTTTACTGGCCCCATCTGGATAATGTAGGCTTAATATAAAAAACTCAAAGGGAAAATTAAAAACAACAAATAAGTGAAACAGAGAGAGAGAATATGAGAAGAAACTGGTAGTGAACATAAAATCTTCCAGAGGCACATAAACAGCAAAAGGATGATAAAATGAGTAGAACTAATTTGGGACCCAAAAGAGGCCTTACTCATGAAGAAAGGGCGTAGCAAAGGTATGAAATGGATACTTCATATTTTTCTTTACAAAAGAAGAAGATATTCCCATGCCATGGTGAAATGGAAGGTAATTCGGTTAACAAATGGGCTAAATAATGATACAGAGGATGAATTAGAAAGGTTGTCTTCACTTAATTTCAAAAGACTTTAGACCAAGAAATGACAAGAAATTGGAGAGGCACTGGCAGTCCGCTAGAGGTACATGGGTGAACCAGAAGACTAGAGAATTGCAAAGAGTACATATTGTTGTAAAGTGGGGGTTGACCACCCCTCCCGAGAATGAAAACCGAAACCCAAAGAGGAGCACCTTGCCTTATAGTCTGTTAAAAGGAGTGTGAAAAGGCATGTAAACTATTTTTATTTTTTTTAGAAATTTCTAGTTGTTAAATCAAATAAATCCCTGACACTCACTTTACAATCAACAAGTAACAACTTATTTATCTAGCTCTAACAGTGAACAAATTAACTAAACTATTAACAGACTGAACAAATCCCTTCTAACTACTAACTATTCTTGAATAATGCAAGATTCTAATGGTATGCTGTTCCAATAAATACGAGTCCCACTTATATAACAAAACAATAGAATTTAGTCTCTTGAAATTTTAGTCAGGTTACGTCTTCCGGAATGTTCTTTGTCTTCTCTGTCAATTCTTCTGTAAGGAATGCTTTCTCTGTCAATTCTTGTGTCAGGAATCTTAGCTAGGAGTACCTTGGTACTGTTGTGAATAGATGGTGCTTTCTCTAATAGCTGAGAGCTGCTATCTCTAGCAGATGGCAGTTAGTTCTGCCAATTTTCAAACTGCAAAATAATAGCATGCTTCGTGGAGTGCCATGCTTCCAGGAATTCTCGTGCTTGTCTCTGCCTATTAATAAACACATTGAACTCGACGCCATATACACTCCACTACAGAGGAAAACCGGAAGTGAGGCAATCCATCTCAACGGACCCCAGAGTTTAAAAACCAGGCAGGAAAACACACCGACGCTTCATCGGAGGCTGCACTGAGGATGTTACCAAGCATGGTAATGAAACATCTGCAAAACAACAAACCAGCTCGGCGAGCCAACCAACTTCAACACCCACAACCCGAGCTACAGATCTACTCCAAAACCTTAGAATGCCCCCCTTCTTTTATACCCCTGATGACATATCAATTTCTTACAATCAGATTGGTCCTAGGTTGTCAAAACCACCAGATTCAAATTTGATAGGTTGTCTGATTCAAATGGATTGGCTAAATTCAAAAACCTGCTGTCTTGGTAAAAATGCTGCTTGGCCTGCTGATGGTATGGCCTTTCAATACAAGTGTTTTAATTTGGATGCTCGCTGTACTTGCAAACCTTCATGCTGCTCACAGATATATCCAAGCATAGAAAAAGCACAATCTTTTAAAGGGACCATGCAATGTTTCACCCACTAGCATTTTACAAACACCAATATTTTACAAACACCAAATTCACAATCCACAAATACTCTATCCAACATTGCAACACTACCCCCCTTAAGAAAAAACATGAACCATCAATATGAAAAATGGCTTCCTCTTTTCTAAAACTTTACGTTCATTATATTGCTAGATCCATAGTTCATTAATCTAGAGTTACATATTTTATACTAATTGCATTTATATATAACATTGAACACTACTGTTTCTATTGTAGTAACATTTTTCTTTTAAACCCATGATAAATCATTCACAATAACATTTTCATGACCTACAACATGTACAATCTGTAAGTAAAATGCTTGTAACATGTAACTCTAATCAAATAATCTGGTGTCCTTAAATCTTCCCAGAAATGTCAAAGGATTGTGGTCAGTATACACAACTGTCTCTGATGCATTGTATGCAATGTAAACATTAAAATGTTGTAAGGCCAGTACCAAACTCAATAACACTTTTTCAATGTTTGAATAACTTTATTTTGAAAAATAACCAATTGACCTTTCAATTCCATAATCATTCTCCTGTAATAACACAGCTCCAACACCAGATCCTTCGCGTCGATGGCGACTTTGTAGGGTTTCAAAAAATTTGGCACAGCTAAAACTGGTGCAGTGGTTAACACTAGTTTTTAATTCTCAAATGCCTCCTGGTATAGTTCTGTCCACTGAAATTTTGTGTTTTTTTTTAATAAATCTGTCAAAGGTGCCACCACACTACTACTGCACAACATTCCTGTAGAATCTGCTCAATCCTAAAAATCATAGCACTTCCTTCTCGACGGTCTTGGGAAATATCTCATGGCCTTCGATCTTCACATTTCTCGGTGTCATCTGTCCATGTCCAATGTTATGCCCTAAGAATGTCACTTGCACCTTCCCAAATTCTGTTTTTGCCAAGTGCATGGCCAACTTTGCTTTCCGTAGTCTCCAAAGAGCTCTGCCAAATGTTCCATGTCATCTTTCCACGAGTGATGAAAGATCACTAAATCATCTATATCGATGGCACATTTAGTCAATCCTGCAACAACTCTGTTCATAAGCCTTTGAAAAGTGGCTGGTGTGCTTTTCATTCCAAAAGGCATTACTTTAAATTAATATAGCCCATTTGGGGTTATGAACGCAGAAACTTCTTTCATTCTCTCTGACAAAGGTACTTGCCAATAACTGCAAACTAACTGCAACTTTGTGAAGTAAGTGGCTTGTCCTTCTTTTTCTACCCAGTCCTCCAGCCTTGGAATTGAGTATAAGTCAGATTTGGTCATGGTGTTGACCTTCCGATAATCTACGCAGAATCATTGAGTACCATCAGGTTTGGGAACCAACACGATTGGCAAACTCCACTCACTTTGATTTGGCTCTATGATGTCTTCTTGTAGCGTAGATTCTACTTCCTTCTGAACCTGCGCTGCTTTGAGAGGATTAAACCTGTAGGGGTGTTGTTTTATTGGAACAGCATTCTCTATGTCAACCTCATGTACTATTGTTTTAGTCCTCCCCATTCTATTTCTATATATGTCCTCACAACACTGTAACAAGTCTTTCAATTCAGTTAAAAAATGAAAAGAAGTGGGATGCTGTAAATCAGGAACAAAAACAAAGTTGCTGGAAAAGCTCAGCAGGTCTGGCAGCACCTGTGAAGGAAAAAACAGGGTTAACATTTCGGGTGTGGTGATCCTTCATCAGAACTCTTTCAATTCAGTTCCCTGTTCCTGGGACAGATAGCTCAAAACCCTACCCAGTTCTTTAAGGACTTCCTCATTATTCAACTTATTCTGAGACACATAAAAATCCAAATCATCAGGATTTGATTCCTCACTCTGAGTGGCAGTAAGTAATACCTGTTTATCTGGCTCCTTTTTTCTGTCATAGCAATGTTTCAGCATGTTCACATGGCATACCTGATATTTTTTTTCCTATCTGGCATCTTTAACAGGTAATTCACCTGGCTAAACTTCTTCCCAATCTGATAGGGACCACCAAACCTTGCTTTGAAGGAATCTCCTACCACTGGTAACAGCACCAATACATTATCCCCATGGCTAAACATAAGAATTTTAGATTTCTTAACTGCTTCTTGCTTCATTAGGTGCTGTGCCATCTTCTAATGTTGTCTAGCTAATTCACCTGCTCTGTTCACCCTTTCTCTCACCTCCAACTGTGAGATCTCTGACTTCAGTCCTATCAACTTTTCCTTAACTAATTTTAAAGGCCCTCTTACTTCGTGTCCATAAATCAATTCAAATAGATTAAACTGAGTCGATTCATTTGGAGCATCTCCAATAGCAAACAATATAAATGGGATGAGAGATAATAGGAACTGCCAATGTTGGAGAATCTGAGATAACAAGGTGTAGAGCTGGATGAACACAGCAGGCCAAGCAGCGTCAGAGGAACAGGAAAGCTGACGTCAGCTTTTCTGCTCCTCTGATGCTGCCTGGCCTGCTGTGTTCATCCAGCTC
>NW_025971379.1:0-10739 GCF_021869965.1 Rhincodon typus | reverse complement strand
TAGGAAGGGGATAGGTCAGTCCAGGGAGGACGGACAGGTCAAGGGGGCGGGATGAGGTTGGTCGGTAGGAGATGGAGGTGCGGCTTGAGGTGGGAGGAGGGGATAGGTGGGAGGAAGAACAGGTTAGGGAGGCAGGGACGAGCTGGACTGGTTTTGGGATGCGGTAGTGGGAGGGGAGATTTTGAAACTTGTGAAATCCACATTGATACCATTGGGCTGCAGGGTTCCCCAGCGGAATATGAGTTGCTGTTCCTGCAACCTTCGGGTGGCATCGTTGTGGCACTGCAGGAGGCCCAGGATGGACATGTCGTCTGAGGAATGGGAGGGGGAGTTGAAATGGTTCGCGACTGGGAGGTGCAGTTGTTTATTGCGAACCGAGCGTAGGTGTTCTGCAAAGCGGTCCCCGAGTCTCCGCTTGGTTTCCCCGATGTAGAGGAAGCCACACCGGGTACAGCGGATGCAGTATACCACATTGGCAGATGTGCAGGTGAACATCTGCTTGATGTGGAAAGTCTTCTTGGGGCCTGGGATGGGGGTGAGGGAGGAGGTATGGGGGCAGGTGTAGCACTTCCTGCGGTTGCAGGGAAAAGTGCCGGGTGTGGTGGAGCTGGAGGGGAGTGTGGAGCGGACAACGGAGTCACAGAGAGAGTTGTCCTTCCGGAAAGCAGATAAGGGTGGGGAGGGAAAGATGTCTTTGGTGGTGGGGTCGGATTGCAGATGGCGGAAGTGTCGGAGGATGATGCGTTGGATCCGGAGTAAAGTAAATAACCCTGGCTGCCCTTGTGCACCAATTAGCAGTCAGTTCAAGAGCTACAAATGAGCACAGACCTTGCTAGAAGGTCATATCACTCACTATCTCAACTGAAGGTAAGTTCAATGACAACCAAAGAAAAAAGGATAAACAAACAGAGGTAAAAATACTGTTATGAATCCCTTTGGGACAGCTAACTTTGATAAAAGAAATTCAAAATGAGAAGGCATAGGTTAAAGGTGAGATGACAAAGATTTAAAAGGAACCTGAAAGGCAATCTTTTCATGTTGAGGGTGGTGTGTGTATGGAACGAGCTGTCAGAGGAGGTGGGTACAAGTACAACATTTAGAAGACATCTGAACAGGAAGGGTTCAGTCAGATATGGGCCAAATGCTGGCAAATTGGACTAGGTCAGATTGTGACATCTGGCCGACCCAGACAAGTTGAACTGAAGGGTCTATTTCCATGCTGTATAACTCTATGACTCTATGACAACATACAAGTAATTATTTAGCTTCTCTGCCAATTCTGTATATTTAGCTGAAAGGATGACATAAAAAAGGTTTTGCATTTTAGGATTTCTTTTACAGAGTAAAATCATTATCAATTAAACATTGTTTTTGTAGGCAACTTATGTTTGACTTACAGAACAGAACTTTCCCGAGCATAACTGAAAAAATCAACTTTATAGGTATATTTTACACTGTCCCTTAACTAATCATTTGATTCTCTTGGACCCATTCCAAAGTGCTTCTCAGTTCTGGAGGGTTTATTTCCATTCCTTTCCTTTCCCAACTGGTAACTTTTAACACCAGAACTTTCCTTCACTGTGAAAACTTTTTCTGGTGATTCTTCTGCTGGTGCAAATTAGGTGGATCATTCATCTTTGTTTCGAATTGCGTGCCTGTAAAGCACACAAGACAACACTTTTCACTGTACCTTCGTACACATGACAATAATAAATCAAATCAAATAAATAAATTGTCAGATATTCGGTATTTTCATTCCAAGTGCAAGCACCTACAGACATTCCACTATAATGACTTTTGGCCTGTATCTGCTCCCTCTCTCCAGATTCAGGGAGAATTCTTCACTTTGTTCTTTCATGGGTTATGGACACTTCTGGATAGGCCAGCATTTATTGTCTCTCTAACTGCCCTTGAAATGAATGGCTTACAAAGGTCAATTCAGAGGGCAGTTAAGAGTCAATGACATTGCTCTGGCTCTGCTAGCATAAGGAGGCCAGTTTAGGTAAGAAAAGCAGATGTGCTTTCCTAAAGAGCATATGGGAATCAGTTGGTTTTTTACAGTAATCCATGATAGTTTTCCGGGTTGCCAGCACTGAGATGAACTTTATACTTCAGATATATTAAATAAATTCAAATTTCACCAGTTGCCATGGTAGGATTTGAATACATGCCCCCAGACAGTTCGTGTGAGCCACTAGAGTATCAACCCAGGGGCACTGCTAGTATGCCACTATCTTTTGTGTCTGAGAGTTTTCAGTGATGTCATAGCAACCTTTCCCTTCTCAAAATCCTTTCCATTGCAAAATGTGTCCTGCCAGGCAGAAATTCTGATTAACTAATTATGAGACTGCAATTCATTTTTATCTTAGAGTCATAGAGTCATACAGCATGGAAACAGACCCTTCGGTCCAACTAGTCCACGCTGACCATGTTCCCAAACTACAACAATAGCAGTTCTAAGGAAGGGTCACCAGACCCGAAACGTTAACTCTGATTTTTTTCTTCACAGATGCTGCCAGACCTGCTGAGCTTTTCCAGCAACTTCGGTTTTTGTTCCTGATTTACAACATCTGCAGTTCTTTCGGTTTTTATTATGTTCCCAAACTAAACTAGTTCCACCTGCCTGTGTTCGGCACATATCCTCCAAACCTTTCCTATTTATGTACTTATGCAAATATCTTTTAAACATTCTAACCGTACTTGCATCATCCACTTCCTCTGGCATTTCATTCCACATGCTAACCACTCTCTGTAAAAAAAGTTGCCCCTCATCCTTTTTAAGTCTTTCTCTTCTCACCTTAAAAATATGCCCCCTAGTTTTGAACACCCCCACCCTAGGGAAAAGATCTTTGCTATTCACCTTATCCATGCCCCTCATGATTTTATAAACTTCTATAAAGTCATCCCTCAACCTCCTACATTCCAGTGACAAAGGTCCCAGCCAATCTAGCTTATTTTTATAACCTAAACCCTCCATTTCTAGCAACATTTTGGTAAATTTTTTCTGAACTGCTTTAATAATTATATATCTTGGAATTAAATAAATGATTTAAAGCATAACTGTTTACAACCCAACATTCTTAACACCTTCCTCAGACTTTAGAAATTTGCACTTTACCCACTGCAAACACAACTGCTGTCATTGTCTTCAAGGTTGAACATTTTACACCTTTTTCCAGGAAATCTTCAATCTTAAATAACCACATCACTTGGTCTATTGTTAGGCAGACATCCGAGAAGTTCTCGTGACCCATTTCATTTTGCCTGAATGAAAGACTGTAGGACACTAATATGAACATATAGCTCTAGCTCGACCAAATTAACCAGCATGCAGTAGGGACAGCAAGAGATAAAGTAACAGACTAGCATGAGGAACTGCCATGCAGAAATGAGGTTACTAGATTGATTTCAGAGATGAAGGGTTTGCCTTATGAAGTGATATTGGGCAATTTAGAACTACATTCTCTGAAGTTTAGAAGAATGAGGGGAGATCTAATTGAGGTACATAAGGTTTTAAAGGGGATTGACAAACTAGAAGTAGAAGGATGTTTCCTCATATGGCACAATCTAGAATGAGAGGTCACAGTTTTAGGATAAGGGGTAGCAGAATTAACAGAGTTGAGGAGAAATTAGTTCTCTTAAATTGTCATGAATCTGTGGAATCCACTATCCCAGAGTGTGGTGGGTATTGTAAATTTAGTAGATTTAAGAAGGAGATAGGCAGATTTTTAATTAATAATTGTTTGGAGAGTCATGGAGAGTAAGTAGGTAGGAAGCTGGAGTTCAGGCTGAGATGAGTTAAGCCATGATTGTATCAAATAGTTGAGCAGGCTTGAGGGGTTGAACAAAACCAGAAGTTGTTGGAAAAGCTCAGCAGGTCTGGCAGCATCTGTAAAAAAAAAGTCAGAGTTAACGTTTCAGGTCTGGTGACCCTTCCTCAGAACTGAAGGGGTTGAGTTGCTTACTCCTGCATGTAGTTCTTACATTCATAAACCAGAAGATAAGATTATAGCTACAACCACACAAGACAACCTAACATAATGCTCCAGGCAGACAGGTGATTAGATTAAGAAATAGCTTGACAAAATTATCCACACAGTTAATTATTTAAAAAACATGTGACTAGAGATCCTCCAAGTTAAATTTTTGCCACATCCCTGACTCACTCTGTTGCTGGTCATTGTGCCTACTTAGCCTCTCACTTTTGACTCTCCAACTTGGTTCTCATGGGCTTTCACGGAGTGCAGGAGTTGTGGAGGTGCTACGCCATGGGGATGCAACTGTAGTGTGAATGTCAATCAGATCTGGACTCAGGAACTTATTTAAATGGTAATGTGATTCCAAAGTCGGAGCTCCAGGGTTACGAAAATGCAGCTGCCAGCAGTATAGAAGTACCAAACTGGGTCTGTTATAATCAATGTCCTCACTACAGTCACATGCTGAATTAGTCTGATAATACTACTCATTTTCAGGGTTCAATATTGGTTTGAAGTGACATCGTTTAATATCGCTTTAACATCCTTTACACAGTTTTGCTTGTATGTCTTCTAATGTGGCAATTAACTGTGAAGGAAGCTGCTTATGATGAATTGATCTTGATGTCCTGGCATTCGATTAAAGGTGCTGAATGGAACAGCTTCAATCAGTTCTATTCTAGGTCTGTTTGTTTGTCAGCTTTGCTGGGCAAAAAGTTTGAATTCAACAACTTGAACTAAGTATGGCAAGAACCATGTAGTTTAATAAGTTTGCTGACTAACTTGATTAACTTATCACACCTGCAGAACAAAACACTGGTATTTTTAAAAATGCATTATTTCCTGATATTCTACTAGAAACATTTGTTCCTAATTGCTTTACTATCCTGGGAATATTGAAGTGCATTGTTTATGATATTTGGTATTGCTGATAAAAGGATGCACCATAGTACAACTGCTCTATATTTTAAAGAATGTGTCATTTGGTCACACAATGAAATATCAACTGGAGCCTTGGAAATAAAAGGTATATGCTTGTTTAGCCTCCATAACTCTACTTACAGGGGTAACACCAGATAACTATCATCTGGAGCCAATGGAACAAGTTAATTTGAGCAATTTATTACTTAGAACAAGAAACTCTTGGAATTAGAGATGGAAAGTCAGAGTCTTTGTTGGCACAGTTTATCACCGTTTCCGTAGTGGTCATTCACTGTCACCTAGTCGCACAGAGTTTCTTTAACAACAGATGTCTATTACACAAAAAGCAAAGACGAAAAGCCTTGTTGTCTGGATATAGAACATTTTTAGAGGGGAAAAGAAGTGTTTAAACATCATAAAAATGAAGTTTCAATCTATTCCCCAACACCATCAATTTACCACAATTTGAGAGAAATTACTGCTCTACATCAAATATTTAAGTTCAATGAACATTGCTGATTCTCCCCAGTACTTTCCTGCAAACTGTGAAGTTTTCTTACAGGCATACTCTCAAATCTGAGACCTTGTATTTTCTCAGCTTTTAAGTAGTCCAAACATGTTCAATCAGACACTTCCAGTCCTGTCTATTTCCAAACTGTCAGGGCTCTATGGTAAGTTGTACAAACTAAACTTTTCTGCTGAGTTAATTGTGCTTTCCCTGAACTATACTCCCTTTTATACTTCTGAATCAAAAAGAAGCTAATGGCCCTGCACGTTACAAGCAACCTTCCATTAGCATTTCAGGGGTCCGTACTTTCTGACATGAACTGCATTAGGTCATTGTTGTGAAAAAACCGTCTGGTATATATTTTTGTAAACCCTTCAAAAAAGTAACCTACACCATATGGCACTATTTTAATATCCAAACTCTAAAAATGATACTAATATATATGAAAATATCAGAAACTTTTTATCACAAACAGCTTGCTTAATAAATTCTACTTGATTCATATATACTGGTCATTCTATCTTGTTAAGTCAAGCTCAACAGAGGAACCACTGTTATAAATTAAAATTTGGAATTGACAGATTTTATACAAAATTGTTTTATACCTCAAAATCTCTAAAACTCACAAACTGCAGACTCCTTGCACAACTACTATTCCCCTATTCAGAGTGAGGGTTCTGGAAAGGGAAGCAGCAGAGATAGGGACGAGGAGATTCAGCATGATAAAGGACCACTGACAGGGCAAATCTGGGAGTGGAAAACTTTGCAGTTTGAAGGGTTGGTGCAAACAGGTGGATTAGCAAAATGACACTGATTGGGTCATTACTTTTATAAAGTACTTACATTTAATTGTTGCAGGTTATGAAAGCAAATAAATGCCTACAATTAAAGAACTACATTGAAACGTACTGCATTTTAAAGCTCTGAATCAAGATACTGCCATACTTGAGAATCTAGTAAAGACAGAGTCCTTGACGGATATTTTATCAAAGTTCCTATTGCTGTTTGGTGTGCTGCTTTGCTTCAGTGCTGACTGGACATAAACCATGGCACCAAATTCTCCATTAACATTCATATGTCAAAACAGCGACTAGCTGTAACTCCATCAGACTTTAATGTCTCAAGCGGGCATTCTCAAACAGACAGGGCTAGACTCAAACAAGTATAAATTCCCACTACTCAAACAAAACACTAATTTAAAGCAATGACAGACACAGAATCAGAACTAGATGTAATTTTTAAAATTATGGCTTAATCATTTATATCTTTACCGAATCTACCAGAATTGAAAAGAAGTTAACGATGGCATTTTGTATATTGGGATAATTTATTCTCTATAACATCAACTTATCGATTAGAAAATGCTATTTGTGAAGAGGATACAAGTAACGTCAGGAGGACACAGACAATGTAGTAATAGAACATAGAACAGTACAGCACAGTACAGGCCCTTCGGCCCACAATGTTGTGCCGACCTATTATCCTGAGATTAATCTACCCTGCATACCCTACATTTTACTATCCTCCATGTGCCTATCCAAGAGTCGCTTAAACGTCTCTAAAGTATCTGACTCCACTACCACTGCCGGCAGCACATTCCACACGCCCACCACTCTCTGTGTGAAGAACCTACCACCTCTGACATCTCCCCTATACTTTCCTCCAATCACCTTAAAATTATGCCCCCTTGTAATAGTCATTTCTGCCCTGGGAAAATGTCTGTGACGATCCACTCTATCTATGCCTCTCATCATCTTGTACACCTCTATCAAGTCACCTCTCATCCTTCTTTGCTCCAATGAAAAAAGCCCTAGCTCCCTCAACCTTTCCTTATAAGACCTGCCCTCCCGTCCAGGCGGCATCCTGGTAAATCTCCTCTGCACCCTCTCTAAAGCTTCCACATCTTTCCTATAATGAGATGACCAGAACTGAACACAATATTCCAAGTGTGGTCTAACCAGAGTTTTATAGAGCTGCAGCATAACTTCATGGCTTTTAAACTCAGTTCCCCTGCCAATGAAAGCCAACACACCATATGCCTTCTTTACAAACCTATCAATTTGGTTAGCAACTTTGTGGGATCTATGGACATGGGCCCCAAGATCCCTCTGTTCCTCCACACTGCCAAGAATCCTGCCATTAACCCCGTATTCTGCATTCAAATTCGACCTTCCAAAATGAAGCACTTCACACTTTTCTGGGTTGAATTCCATCCACCAATTCTTTTTTTAGCTCTGCATCCTGTCAATGTCCCGTTGCAACCTACAACAGCCCTCCACACTGTCCACAACTCCACCAACCTTTGTGTCATCGGCAAACTTACTAACCCACCCTTCCACTTCCTCATCCAAGTCATTTATAAAGATCACAAAGAGCAGAGGTCCCAGACAGATCCCTGCGGAATACTGCTGGACACTGAGCTCCAGGCTGAATACTTTCCATCTACTACCACCCTCTGTCTTCTATTGGCCAGCCAGTTTTGTATCCAGACAGCCAAATTTCCCTGAATCCCTTGCCTCCTTAATCTTGGACAGAAAGATGCTAGGTAAAACTTAACGATCACAAATGTTTTGTAGTACATTTTTAGAGGAGGAATAAGTGGAAGTTACATTAATTAAATGGTAAAAAATTCAAAGGGAATTGAGGAAGAGAATTATAGTTTAGAAAGCTTCTTTCAAAAAATTGAAGACCAGTTGTTAAAACTGTAAAGAAAAGGTATCTTAGATTTTATTCCTGAAATAAAACAAAGAACTGTGGATACTGGAAAACTGAAACTAAAACAGAACATGCTGCAGAAACTCAGCAAGTCTGTAAAGAGAAAAACAGTCCATTTTTAGAGTCCAATCACCCTTCATCAGAACTGCACTACAGCAGGCCTGAGACAAAAATGTTGGCATAGAAACACAGTGGTGTGTTGACATGGAAGGTTACTGGAAACTCAGGGTCACAGAGCAGAGACCAGATTGTGAGCAACGAATAGCATAAACTAGATTAAATGAAGTACAGGTGAATTGCTGCTTCACCTGGGAAATGTCCTTATGGCTTGGATAATGAAGAGGGAGGAGGTAAACAGGTAAGCATTGCATCTTCTGTGCTTGCATGGGAGGTGCCGGTTCTGATGAAGGGTTATTGGACTCAAAATGTTAATTCTGTTACTCTTGCTATAGATGCTTCCAGACCTGCTGGGTTTCTCCAGCACTTTCTGATTTTGTTTTAGGCTTCATTAACATGAATATTTAGTATAAAAGCCAAGACTTAAACCTAAATCATTACAAATCTGGGTGCAATTTTGGACTCATTACTTTAAGGAGGAAGGCAAGACAAAGCAAAGTGTCACTAAGGTATACACTAAAAGGATGCAAGGGTGACAGGTTCTGATTGTGAAGAAATGCTGTCGAATTGGGACTTTATTTCCTATTAGAACAGGTGGTTAAGAAGAACTCAGATAGAAGCAGACAAATTGTCGGATTTGAGAAAGCATGCAAGGAAAATTTATTTCTATTGGTCAAATGAGTCAATATCTAGAGCAAGCCTTCTCAAACTGTAGGTTGTGGTACCCAGATGGTCATGAGATGAGATTTTGGCATCACGAGATCTGGGGCAGATGTGGATTGAGTGTTAACAGCTGTGCAATCTCTAAAACCTTGCACTCCTTATCTCTGGTGGATGTGACCTAATGGGCAGATCTTTGAGGCCTGATTCCTGCTACAATATAAAAAGGCTGAAAAGTTGGTGTTTTGTGTCTAAAACAAGCCCTGCACTTGTCACCACACTAGCCATCCTCACCTCCAATTTCATTTAGCAACTGAAGGTGTCCTACTCACCCAATTATGCACAGCAGCTGCAGGCCACACATCCCCCTCACTCAGCAGCTAACGACCACCTCCACTGGGCCTGGTTTCACCAGATCTAGGCCACTCTACCATAATAATTCTCATGAATGCAATTTTTTACTCTGTCACACAAAGTCTGAAGCATTAAAATGGGGTCACACCAAGTAAATTGGGGAAGCACTGGCTATAGGGCATCATTTAAGATCAACATAACGAAGGAAGCGTTCAAGATTTGTTTTCATACAAAGGATTATGAAGATATGGAATCCCCAAATACTTTTAAAAGCAAAATGGATAAATATCTGAAAATTAAACCTTTAAAAGGGAGGAACTTTAACAAAAAACTGCTGGTCTCTCTGTAACTACAGCATGTCTGCAGTAGGTTTGCACCTGCAGCACAAAAGTGGTAACCTCAATTAAAGAAAACGTACAGATGAAAATGTATGAAGTATATTAAAAAAAAATGGAAAAAGGATCTTTTGTAGATTGGAGCTAAGTAACAATGTGGGAAAATGAGAAAAAGAAAACATATGCTGCAACTTGAAATGTAAATCTATAGTGCAAAGTGCAGATACAATGATAAAGCTGATTAGAAATATTAATTGCACAACATTGACATCTTTTACCTTGGTGTTAGAGTCAATTAGTTGCTCAAACCAGCATACAGCGTCTTTGAACCATCTGAGGACAGTGATGTGAAATCCCAAAATAGTTAAAATTAAACAGACATTGGACAGCATAGCATTACACAGAAAATGACAGTTGGTGGCATTCACCAACTAAATACTGATTTACGTGACAACCTTGTTACAGCCGAGAATTAAAACTGTGTGTTATACTGAGGGAATGCTGCAATGTTGGACATCTAGTCCTTTAAATGAAATATAATACCAAGGTCTGATTTGCCATTTTAGGCAGACATAAATGATCTCATGGCACTAGTCAAAGATGATCAGGGGAGGTATTCTCCACTCACCCACGTTCTTGCCAACATTTATCTTACAATCAACATCACAAATACAGATTATCCATTCAGTGCCGCATTGCCTTCAGCACATTCATACAGAGAGGAAATCAGTTTTCATGTTTCCTTCATTACAACAGTGATTGCATTTATGAAGTACTTAATTGTCTGTAAAGTACTTCGAGATATACAGTGGTTGTGAAAGACACTATATAAATATAGTAGATAGTAGGAACTGCAGATGCTGGAGAATCCGAGACAACAAGGTGCAGGGCTGGATGAACACAGCAGGCCAAGCAGTATCACAGGAGCAGAGAGGCTGACGTTTCGGGCCTAGACCCTTCATCAGAAAAGGGGGAGGGGAAGGGGGTTTTGAAATAAATAGGGAGAGAGTGGGAGGCGGATAGAAGAGGGATAGAGGAGAGGATAGGTGGAGAGGAAACAAACAGGTCGAAGAGGCGGGGATGGAGCCAGGAAAGGTGAGTGTAGGTAGGGAGTTAGGAAGGGGATAGGTCAGTCCAGGGAGGACGGACAGGTCA
>NW_025971378.1:0-10739 GCF_021869965.1 Rhincodon typus | reverse complement strand
TAGGAAGGGGATAGGTCAGTCCAGGGAGGACGGACAGGTCAAGGGGGCGGGATGAGGTTGGTCGGTAGGAGATGGAGGTGCGGCTTGAGGTGGGAGGAGGGGATAGGTGGGAGGAAGAACAGGTTAGGGAGGCAGGGACGAGCTGGACTGGTTTTGGGATGCGGTAGTGGGAGGGGAGATTTTGAAACTTGTGAAATCCACATTGATACCATTGGGCTGCAGGGTTCCCCAGCGGAATATGAGTTGCTGTTCCTGCAACCTTCGGGTGGCATCGTTGTGGCACTGCAGGAGGCCCAGGATGGACATGTCGTCTGAGGAATGGGAGGGGGAGTTGAAATGGTTCGCGACTGGGAGGTGCAGTTGTTTATTGCGAACCGAGCGTAGGTGTTCTGCAAAGCGGTCCCCGAGTCTCCGCTTGGTTTCCCCGATGTAGAGGAAGCCACACCGGGTACAGCGGATGCAGTATACCACATTGGCAGATGTGCAGGTGAACATCTGCTTGATGTGGAAAGTCTTCTTGGGGCCTGGGATGGGGGTGAGGGAGGAGGTATGGGGGCAGGTGTAGCACTTCCTGCGGTTGCAGGGAAAAGTGCCGGGTGTGGTGGAGCTGGAGGGGAGTGTGGAGCGGACAACGGAGTCACAGAGAGAGTTGTCCTTCCGGAAAGCAGATAAGGGTGGGGAGGGAAAGATGTCTTTGGTGGTGGGGTCGGATTGCAGATGGCGGAAGTGTCGGAGGATGATGCGTTGGATCCGGAGTAAAGTAAATAACCCTGGCTGCCCTTGTGCACCAATTAGCAGTCAGTTCAAGAGCTACAAATGAGCACAGACCTTGCTAGAAGGTCATATCACTCACTATCTCAACTGAAGGTAAGTTCAATGACAACCAAAGAAAAAAGGATAAACAAACAGAGGTAAAAATACTGTTATGAATCCCTTTGGGACAGCTAACTTTGATAAAAGAAATTCAAAATGAGAAGGCATAGGTTAAAGGTGAGATGACAAAGATTTAAAAGGAACCTGAAAGGCAATCTTTTCATGTTGAGGGTGGTGTGTGTATGGAACGAGCTGTCAGAGGAGGTGGGTACAAGTACAACATTTAGAAGACATCTGAACAGGAAGGGTTCAGTCAGATATGGGCCAAATGCTGGCAAATTGGACTAGGTCAGATTGTGACATCTGGCCGACCCAGACAAGTTGAACTGAAGGGTCTATTTCCATGCTGTATAACTCTATGACTCTATGACAACATACAAGTAATTATTTAGCTTCTCTGCCAATTCTGTATATTTAGCTGAAAGGATGACATAAAAAAGGTTTTGCATTTTAGGATTTCTTTTACAGAGTAAAATCATTATCAATTAAACATTGTTTTTGTAGGCAACTTATGTTTGACTTACAGAACAGAACTTTCCCGAGCATAACTGAAAAAATCAACTTTATAGGTATATTTTACACTGTCCCTTAACTAATCATTTGATTCTCTTGGACCCATTCCAAAGTGCTTCTCAGTTCTGGAGGGTTTATTTCCATTCCTTTCCTTTCCCAACTGGTAACTTTTAACACCAGAACTTTCCTTCACTGTGAAAACTTTTTCTGGTGATTCTTCTGCTGGTGCAAATTAGGTGGATCATTCATCTTTGTTTCGAATTGCGTGCCTGTAAAGCACACAAGACAACACTTTTCACTGTACCTTCGTACACATGACAATAATAAATCAAATCAAATAAATAAATTGTCAGATATTCGGTATTTTCATTCCAAGTGCAAGCACCTACAGACATTCCACTATAATGACTTTTGGCCTGTATCTGCTCCCTCTCTCCAGATTCAGGGAGAATTCTTCACTTTGTTCTTTCATGGGTTATGGACACTTCTGGATAGGCCAGCATTTATTGTCTCTCTAACTGCCCTTGAAATGAATGGCTTACAAAGGTCAATTCAGAGGGCAGTTAAGAGTCAATGACATTGCTCTGGCTCTGCTAGCATAAGGAGGCCAGTTTAGGTAAGAAAAGCAGATGTGCTTTCCTAAAGAGCATATGGGAACCAGTTGGTTTTTTACAGTAATCCATGATAGTTTTCCGGGTTGCCAGCACTGAGATGAACTTTATACTTCAGATATATTAAATAAATTCAAATTTCACCAGTTGCCATGGTAGGATTTGAATACATGCCCCCAGACAGTTCGTGTGAGCCACTAGAGTATCAACCCAGGGGCACTGCTAGTATGCCACTATCTTTTGTGTCTGAGAGTTTTCAGTGATGTCATAGCAACCTTTCCCTTCTCAAAATCCTTTCCATTGCAAAATGTGTCCTGCCAGGCAGAAATTCTGATTAACTAATTATGAGACTGCAATTCATTTTTATCTTAGAGTCATAGAGTCATACAGCATGGAAACAGACCCTTCGGTCCAACTAGTCCACGCTGACCATGTTCCCAAACTACAACAATAGCAGTTCTAAGGAAGGGTCACCAGACCCGAAACGTTAACTCTGATTTTTTTCTTCACAGATGCTGCCAGACCTGCTGAGCTTTTCCAGCAACTTCGGTTTTTGTTCCTGATTTACAACATCTGCAGTTCTTTCGGTTTTTATTATGTTCCCAAACTAAACTAGTTCCACCTGCCTGTGTTCGGCACATATCCTCCAAACCTTTCCTATTTATGTACTTATGCAAATATCTTTTAAACATTCTAACCGTACTTGCATCATCCACTTCCTCTGGCATTTCATTCCACATGCTAACCACTCTCTGTAAAAAAAGTTGCCCCTCAAATTTTTTAAGACTTTCTCTTCTCACCTTAAAAATATGCCCCCTAGTTTTGAACACCCCCACCCTAGGGAAAAGATCTTTGCTATTCACCTTATCCATGCCCCTCATGATTTTATAAACTTCTATAAAGTCATCCCTCAACCTCCTACATTCCAGTGACAAAGGTCCCAGCCAATCTAGCTTATTTTTATAACCTAAACCCTCCATTTCTAGCAACATTTTGGTAAATTTTTTCTGAACTGCTTTAATAATTATATATCTTGGAATTAAATAAATGATTTAAAGCATAACTGTTTACAACCCAACATTCTTAACACCTTCCTCAGACTTTAGAAATTTGCACTTTACCCACTGCAAACACAACTGCTGTCATTGTCTTCAAGGTTGAACATTTTACACCTTTTTCCAGGAAATCTTCAATCTTAAATAACCACATCACTTGGTCTATTGTTAGGCAGACATCCGAGAAGTTCTCGTGACCCATTTCATTTTGCCTGAATGAAAGACTGTAGGACACTAATATGAACATATAGCTCTAGCTCGACCAAATTAACCAGCATGCAGTAGGGACAGCAAGAGATAAAGTAACAGACTAGCATGAGGAACTGCCATGCAGAAATGAGGTTACTAGATTGATTTCAGAGATGAAGGGTTTGCCTTATGAAGTGATATTGGGCAATTTAGAACTACATTCTCTGAAGTTTAGAAGAATGAGGGGAGATCTACTTGAGGTACATAAGGTTTTAAAGGGGATTGACAAACTAGAAGTAGGAGGATGTTTCCTCATATGGCACAATCTAGAATGAGAGGTCACAGTTTTAGGATAAGGGGTAGCAGAATTAACAGAGTTGAGGAGAAATTAGTTCTCTTAAATTGTCATGAATCTGTGGAATCCACTATCCCAGAGTGTGGTGGGTATTGTAAATTTAGTAGATTTAAGAAGGAGATAGGCAGATTTTTAATTAATAATTGTTTGGAGAGTCATGGAGAGTAAGTAGGTAGGAAGCTGGAGTTCAGGCTGAGATGAGTTAAGCCATGATTGTATCAAATAGTTGAGCAGGCTTGAGGGGTTGAACAAAACCAGAAGTTGTTGGAAAAGCTCAGCAGGTCTGGCAGCATCTGTAAAAAAAAAGTCAGAGTTAACGTTTCAGGTCTGGTGACCCTTCCTCAGAACTGAAGGGGTTGAGTTGCTTACTCCTGCATGTAGTTCTTACATTCATAAACCAGAAGATAAGATTATAGCTACAACCACACAAGACAACCTAACATAATGCTCCAGGCAGACAGGTGATTAGATTAAGAAATAGCTTGACAAAATTATCCACACAGTTAATTATTTAAAAAACATGTGACTAGAGATCCTCCAAGTTAAATTTTTGCCACATCCCTGACTCACTCTGTTGCTGGTCATTGTGCCTACTTAGCCTCTCACTTTTGACTCTCCAACTTGGTTCTCATGGGCTTTCACGGAGTGCAGGAGTTGTGGAGGTGCTACGCCATGGGGATGCAACTGTAGTGTGAATGTCAATCAGATCTGGACTCAGGAACTTATTTAAATGGTAATGTGATTCCAAAGTCGGAGCTCCAGGGTTACGAAAATGCAGCTGCCAGCAGTATAGAAGTACCAAACTGGGTCTGTTATAATCAATGTCCTCACTACAGTCACATGCTGAATTAGTCTGATAATACTACTCATTTTCAGGGTTCAATATTGGTTTGAAGTGACATCGTTTAATATCGCTTTAACATCCTTTACACAGTTTTGCTTGTATGTCTTCTAATGTGGCAATTAACTGTGAAGGAAGCTGCTTATGATGAATTGATCTTGATGTCCTGGCATTCGATTAAAGGTGCTGAATGGAACAGCTTCAATCAGTTCTATTCTAGGTCTGTTTGTTTGTCAGCTTTGCTGGGCAAAAAGTTTGAATTCAACAACTTGAACTAAGTATGGCAAGAACCATGTAGTTTAATAAGTTTGCTGACTAACTTGATTAACTTATCACACCTGCAGAACAAAACACTGGTATTTTTAAAAATGCATTATTTCCTGATATTCTACTAGAAACATTTGTTCCTAATTGCTTTACTATCCTGGGAATATTGAAGTGCATTGTTTATGATATTTGGTATTGCTGATAAAAGGATGCACCATAGTACAACTGCTCTATATTTTAAAGAATGTGTCATTTGGTCACACAATGAAATATCAACTGGAGCCTTGGAAATAAAAGGTATATGCTTGTTTAGCCTCCATAACTCTACTTACAGGGGTAACACCAGATAACTATCATCTGGAGCCAATGGAACAAGTTAATTTGAGCAATTTATTACTTAGAACAAGAAACTCTTGGAATTAGAGATGGAAAGTCAGAGTCTTTGTTGGCACAGTTTATCACCGTTTCCGTAGTGGTCATTCACTGTCACCTAGTCACACAGAGTTTCTTTAACAACAGATGTCTATTACACAAAAAGCAAAGACGAAAAGCCTTGTTGTCTGGATATAGAACATTTTTAGAGGGGAAAAGAAGTGTTTAAACATCATAAAAATGAAGTTTCAATCTATTCCCCAACACCATCAATTTACCACAATTTGAGAGAAATTACTGCTCTACATCAAATATTTAAGTTCAATGAACATTGCTGATTCTCCCCAGTACTTTCCTGCAAACTGTGAAGTTTTCTTACAGGCATACTCTCAAATCTGAGACCTTGTATTTTCTCAGCTTTTAAGTAGTCCAAACATGTTCAATCAGACACTTCCAGTCCTGTCTATTTCCAAACTGTCAGGGCTCTATGGTAAGTTGTACAAACTAAACTTTTCTGCTGAGTTAATTGTGCTTTCCCTGAACTATACTCCCTTTTATACTTCTGAATCAAAAAGAAGCTAATGGCCCTGCACGTTACAAGCAACCTTCCATTAGCATTTCAGGGGTCCGTACTTTCTGACATGAACTGCATTAGGTCATTGTTGTGAAAAAACCGTCTGGTATATATTTTTGTAAACCCTTCAAAAAAGTAACCTACACCATATGGCACTATTTTAATATCCAAACTCTAAAAATGATACTAATATATATGAAAATATCAGAAACTTTTTATCACAAACAGCTTGCTTAATAAATTCTACTTGATTCATATATACTGGTCATTCTATCTTGTTAAGTCAAGCTCAACAGAGGAACCACTGTTACAAATTAAAATTTGGAATTGACAGATTTTATACAAAATTGTTTTATACCTCAAAATCTCTAAAACTCACAAACTGCAGACTCCTTGCACAACTACTATTCCCCTATTCAGAGTGAGGGTTCTGGAAAGGGAAGCAGCAGAGATAGGGACGAGGAGATTCAGCATGATAAAGGACCACTGACAGGGCAAATCTGGGAGTGGAAAACTTTGCAGTTTGAAGGGTTGGTGCAAACAGGTGGATTAGCAAAATGACACTGATTGGGTCATTACTTTTATAAAGTACTTACATTTAATTGTTGCAGGTTATGAAAGCAAATAAATGCCTACAATTAAAGAACTACATTGAAACGTACTGCATTTTAAAGCCCTGAATCAAGATACTGCCATACTTGAGAATCTAGTAAAGACAGAGTCCTTGACGGATATTTTATCAAAGTTCCTATTGCTGTTTGGTGTGCTGCTTTGCTTCAGTGCTGACTGGACATAAACCATGGCACCAAATTCTCCATTAACATTCATATGTCAAAACAGCGACTAGCTGTAACTCCATCAGACTTTAATGTCTCAAGCGGGCATTCTCAAACAGACAGGGCTAG
Organism: Rhincodon typus; assembly: GCF_021869965.1. NCBI lineage: Eukaryota > Metazoa > Chordata > Chondrichthyes > Orectolobiformes > Rhincodontidae > Rhincodon > Rhincodon typus. The sequence goes on along the minus strand of NW_025971378.1, from coordinate 4,184 downwards.
ACTCAAACAAGTATAAATTCCCACTACTCAAACAAAACACTAATTTAAAGCAATGACAGACACAGAATCAGAACTAGATGCAATTTTTAAAATTATGGCTTAATCATTTATATCTTTACCGAATCTACCAGAATTGAAAAGAAGTTAACGATGGCATTTTGTATATTGGGATAATTTATTCTCTATAACATCAACTTATCGATTAGAAAATGCTATTTGTGAAGAGGATACAAGTAACGTCAGGAGGACACAGACAATGTAGTAATAGAACATAGAACAGTACAGCACAGTACAGGCCCTTCGGCCCACAATGTTGTGCCGACCTATTATCCTGAGATTAATCTACCCTGCATACCCTACATTTTACTATCCTCCATGTGCCTATCCAAGAGTCGCTTAAAAGTCTCTAAAGTATCTGACTCCACTACCACTGCCGGCAGCACATTCCACACGCCCACCACTCTCTGTGTGAAGAACCTACCACCTCTGACATCTCCCCTATACTTTCCTCCAATCACCTTAAAATTATGCCCCCTTGTAATAGTCATTTCTGCCCTGGGAAAATGTCTGTGACGATCCACTCTATCTATGCCTCTCATCATCTTGTACACCTCTATCAAGTCACCTCTCATCCTTCTTTGCTCCAATGAAAAAAGCCCTAGCTCCCTCAACCTTTCCTTATAAGACCTGCCCTCCCGTCCAGGCGGCATCCTGGTAAATCTCCTCTGCACCCTCTCTAAAGCTTCCACATCTTTCCTATAATGAGATGACCAGAACTGAACACAATATTCCAAGTGTGGTCTAACCAGAGTTTTATAGAGCTGCAGCATAACTTCATGGCTTTTAAACTCAGTTCCCCTGCCAATGAAAGCCAACACACCATATGCCTTCTTTACAAACCTATCAATTTGGTTAGCAACTTTGTGGGATCTATGGACATGGGCCCCAAGATCCCTCTGTTCCTCCACACTGCCAAGAATCCTGCCATTAACCCCGTATTCTGCATTCAAATTCGACCTTCCAAAATGAAGCACTTCACACTTTTCTGGGTTGAATTCCATCCACCAATTCTTTTTTTAGCTCTGCATCCTGTCAATGTCCCGTTGCAACCTACAACAGCCCTCCACACTGTCCACAACTCCACCAACCTTTGTGTCATCAGCAAACTTACTAACCCACCCTTCCACTTCCTCATCCAAGTCATTTATAAAGATCACAAAGAGCAGAGGTCCCAGACAGATCCCTGCGGAATACTGCTGGACACTGAGCTCCAGGCTGAATACTTTCCATCTACTACCACCCTCTGTCTTCTATTGGCCAGCCAGTTTTGTATCCAGACAGCCAAATTTCCCTGAATCCCTTGCCTCCTTAATCTTGGACAGAAAGATGCTAGGTAAAACTTAACGATCACAAATGTTTTGTAGTACATTTTTAGAGGAGGAATAAGTGGAAGTTACATTAATTAAATGGTAAAAAATTCAAAGGGAATTGAGGAAGAGAATTATAGTTTAGAAAGCTTCTTTCAAAAAATTGAAGACCAGTTGTTAAAACTGTAAAGAAAAGGTATCTTAGATTTTATTCCTGAAATAAAACAAAGAACTGTGGATACTGGAAAACTGAAACTAAAACAGAACATGCTGCAGAAACTCAGCAAGTCTGTAAAGAGAAAAACAGTCCATTTTTAGAGTCCAATCACCCTTCATCAGAACTGCACTACAGCAGGCCTGAGACAAAAATGTTGGCATAGAAACACAGTGGTGTGTTGACATGGAAGGTTACTGGAAACTCAGGGTCACAGAGCAGAGACCAGATTGTGAGCAACGAATAGCATAAACTAGATTAAATGAAGTACAGGTGAATTGCTGCTTCACCTGGGAAATGTCCTTATGGCTTGGATAATGAAGAGGGAGGAGGTAAACAGGTAAGCATTGCATCTTCTGTGCTTGCATGGGAGGTGCCGGTTCTGATGAAGGGTTATTGGACTCAAAATGTTAATTCTGTTACTCTTGCTATAGATGCTTCCAGACCTGCTGGGTTTCTCCAGCACTTTCTGATTTTGTTTTAGGCTTCATTAACATGAATATTTAGTATAAAAGCCAAGACTTAAACCTAAATCATTACAAATCTGGGTGCAATTTTGGACTCATTACTTTAAGGAGGAAGGCAAGACAAAGCAAAGTGTCACTAAGGTATACACTAAAAGGATGCAAGGGTGACAGGTTCTGATTGTGAAGAAATGCTGTCGAATTGGGACTTTATTTCCTATTAGAACAGGTGGTTAAGAAGAACTCAGATAGAAGCAGACAAATTGTCGGATTTGAGAAAGCATGCAAGGAAAATTTATTTCTATTGGTCAAATGAGTCAATATCTAGAGCAAGCCTTCTCAAACTGTAGGTTGTGGTACCCAGATGGTCATGAGATGAGATTTTGGCATCACGAGATCTGGGGCAGATGTGGATTGAGTGTTAACAGCTGTGCAATCTCTAAAACCTTGCACTCCTTATCTCTGGTGGATGTGACCTAATGGGCAGATCTTTGAGGCCTGATTCCTGCTACAATATAAAAAGGCTGAAAAGTTGGTGTTTTGTGTCTAAAACAAGCCCTGCACTTGTCACCACACTAGCCATCCTCACCTCCAATTTCATTTAGCAACTGAAGGTGTCCTACTCACCCAATTATGCACAGCAGCTGCAGGCCACACATCCCCCTCACTCAGCAGCTAACGACCACCTCCACTGGGCCTGGTTTCACCAGATCTAGGCCACTCTACCATAATAATTCTCATGAATGCAATTTTTTACTCTGTCACACAAAGTCTGAAGCATTAAAATGGGGTCACACCAAGTAAATTGGGGAAGCACTGGCTATAGGGCATCATTTAAGATCAACATAACGAAGGAAGCGTTCAAGATTTGTTTTCATACAAAGGATTATGAAGATATGGAATCCCCAAATACTTTTAAAAGCAAAATGGATAAATATCTGAAAATTAAACCTTTAAAAGGGAGGAACTTTAACAAAAAACTGCTGGTCTCTCTGTAACTACAGCATGTCTGCAGTAGGTTTGCACCTGCAGCACAAAAGTGGTAACCTCAATTAAAGAAAACGTACAGATGAAAATGTATGAAGTATATTAAAAAAAAATGGAAAAAGGATCTTTTGTAGATTGGAGCTAAGTAACAATGTGGGAAAATGAGAAAAAGAAAACATATGCTGCAACTTGAAATGTAAATCTATAGTGCAAAGTGCAGATACAATGATAAAGCTGATTAGAAATATTAATTGCACAACATTGACATCTTTTACCTTGGTGTTAGAGTCAATTAGTTGCTCAAACCAGCATACAGCGTCTTTGAACCATCTGAGGACAGTGATGTGAAATCCCAAAATAGTTAAAATTAAACAGACATTGGACAGCATAGCATTACACAGAAAATGACAGTTGGTGGCATTCACCAACTAAATACTGATTTACGTGACAACCTTGTTACAGCCGAGAATTAAAACTGTGTGTTATACTGAGGGAATGCTGCAATGTTGGACATCTAGTCCTTTAAATGAAATATAATACCAAGGTCTGATTTGCCATTTTAGGCAGACATAAATGATCTCATGGCACTAGTCAAAGATGATCAGGGGAGGTATTCTCCACTCACCCACGTTCTTGCCAACATTTATCTTACAATCAACATCACAAATACAGATTATCCATTCAGTGCCGCATTGCCTTCAGCACATTCATACAGAGAGGAAATCAGTTTTCATGTTTCCTTCATTACAACAGTGATTGCATTTATGAAGTACTTAATTGTCTGTAAAGTACTTCGAGATATACAGTGGTTGTGAAAGACACTATATAAATATAGTAGATAGTAGGAACTGCAGATGCTGGAGAATCCGAGACAACAAGGTGCAGGGCTGGATGAACACAGCAGGCCAAGCAGTATCACAGGAGCAGAGAGGCTGACGTTTCGGGCCTAGACCCTTCATCAGAAAAGGGGGAGGGGAAGGGGGTTTTGAAATAAATAGGGAGAGAGTGGGAGGCGGATAGAAGAGGGATAGAGGAGAGGATAGGTGGAGAGGAAACAAACAGGTCGAAGAGGCGGGGATGGAGCCAGGAAAGGTGAGTGTAGGTAGGGAGTTAGGAAGGGGATAGGTCAGTCCAGGGAGGACGGACAGGTCA
>NW_025971377.1:5248-10742 GCF_021869965.1 Rhincodon typus | reverse complement strand
TCCACGATGGAATATTCAACCAACGGAGACAGATCTCTATTCTGAGAGATGTACCATATGACAACTTCAACACAAAGTCCTAAGTAATCTAATTCTACAGTACCTTATCACAGGTGTGTTTCCAAAGCTCCACATCAGTAAAGACAGAACTGTCAATCTTACTCTGACCATGTGTCCATTGTAGGAAAGAAGATCATTTCCCAAAGAGGTGCTACTGTCTAAAGAACACACAGTCTAGAATCAAACTAAATCATTTCCAAGTTAACACGTATGTTTTAGCCTTGGAACAGAATCCGCAGAAAGCCAATATTACCCTTCTTTACAAGAAGCTAGATAGTCACTTCATACAGATTTAACAGAATTCATCTACATAATTGGTTACTGTACCAAATTTAAGTTGGATGCAGCTGACAGTGCCTGGCTTATATTGGATGGTACTCCAGAGCTAGCTAAGGTGAACACATTACTAGCTAAGTTAACACTGTGGGCAGTCAGGGGTACAATACACATAGTTAAAGGAATGTTGCGTGTCATACTGACCCTCAAAAATTATACATATGAACAGAAAACATATATCATCAGCAACTAGTAATCTTCACTCTTGGACAAGAACGCATGCTTTGTCTTCAAATTCTTTTGCAGTGTACAGGAACTCATGATCACTGGGAAAATCATCCTTGAGTGTGAGTATCCTACATTGTTTACAATACTGGGAAAACCTGAAATACCTCGCAAAGTTACTTTGAAAACTGACACCAAAATAATGTTCCTCATCTACGAACACTAATGTAAAGAAACAAGTAGATGACATCATCAATATGGAGGTTATCTCCCCATTGACTGAATTATGCTCAGGAATGGTCATGGCTCCCAAGCCCAATCGCTCAAAACAAATTTGTGCAGATATCAAATAACTCAATAAAACAGTTATTAGAGAAATTCATCCTATGTCCATGGAATGATGCAAGTTTGGCTTGGTTTACCAACAATAGAATATTTATGAATCGAGATGCCGTTATTGGGTTTTGGCCAGTCCCTCTGGATAAGACATCATGACTCCTCGCCACTTTCACTACTCCTTTCAGTTGATACTTTCATTTGGGTATCATTTGCTTTTGTTTCTGCCCCAAAGATTTTCCAATCTGCGATAACCAATCTTCTACAGGAACTAGATGGAGAATGGGCAATATCCTGAAACATGCTTAAACTACCCATCTCCATGATTACATATTATCCTGAAAGGTTTACAGCAGGCAAACAGCAAGCAACAAATGTTATGCTGAATTTTAAAGGGATTCTAATCATTTTCACTTCAGATTATTAGCAAGGATGGGTCATAAGCTGAACCTCAGGAAAATAAAACAGTCAAAAACTTCACAACTCCAAAGCCAGTGCACAATCTGCAACGGTCCTTGGGCATGGTGAATCAATTGGCTAAGTTTTTACCACACCTTGTTCCTGTTACAGTCCATTAAAAACTCTTTTAAGGAAGTCATAAGCATGGTATTAGGATGCAATATTGACAGATGGATTTCAGAAGGTTAAGGACATGTTGACCTCCACTGATACCTTCGGCTATTACAAATAATTCCCACAATTATTGCTGCAGAAAACTCATCCACAAGTATTGGAGAAGCTGTTCATCAGGAACCCATACATTTTGCTTAAAGGTATTGTCAGATACGGAAACCCGATACACCATCATCAAGAAAGAGGCCCTTAGTGGTTGCATGGGCCTGTGAAAATTTTTCTGATTTGATTTTAAGCCTCAAAGTCATTATTGAGACCAATCATAAACATTTAATCTCTTTACTGGATGAAAAAGAGTTAGTAAAAATGCCTCCTCATATTCAACAATTTTACCTCGGCCTGATGAGAATCAAATATACGATACAGTATGTCCAGGGCACGTATCAGATGTTGGTAGATGCTCTTTCCAGAGCCGCAGTCAATGTACTGACATCTGACGATGATGATTTTGGGGCTAAAGTACACTCAGATGCTGAGGCAACAGCATTACCTTGACCAGCCTCACCAAAAGAACTTAATCTTATCCAAGAAGCATCTGACAGTTTCATTGTGAGTACGTATTGCACCCAAGGATGGCCTGAAGCAGTTCACAGATCATTCTAAGAATATATGCTTTGAATGCAGGCAGTTATTCTCTATATCAAAGGGTTGCTGGCTTTTGATGATCAGTTGGTAATTTCCCATTCGTTGTGGAATAACATTCTTCAGAGAATTCACCAAGAACACTTAAGCACAACCAAATGCAGAACTAGATCTCACAGCACTATTTCATGACCAGAGATCTCCAAACAGATAATAGGGGAGGCAACGGCCTAGTGGTATTGTCACTAGACTATTAATCTAGAAACCCACATAATGTTCCGGTGACCCGGGTTCAAATCCCTCCACAACAGATGGTGGAATTTGAATTGAATAAATATCAGAATTAACAGTCTAATGGTGCCTGTGAATTCATTGTCAATTTTTGGGGAAAAACCCATAGGGTTCACTAATGTCCTTTAGGGAAGGAAACTGCCATCCTTACCTGGTCTGGCTTACATGTGACTCCAGACCCACAGAAATGTGGTTGACTCTTAACTGCCCTCTGGGCAATAAATGCTGCCTGGTCAGTGATGTCCTCATCCTGTGAATGAATGAAAAAAGATAAAGCTGGGACACACACATCTCTCTGTATTTCAGAGGTCTTCAACTTTTCGCTATTACGATAATATACTTAATTTTTATTCCTTTCAGCAAAATTGATAAGTTCATGCTTGTCCACATTGTACTCCATTTGCCAGATTATTGCCCACTCACTTAACCTATCTACATCCCTTTGTAGGCTCCCTATGTCCACACAAAAAAATTAGCTGTAAATTTCAAAGGCAACAATTATAATTTTCCAAACTTCAGGGAAGTGCCAGGGGACTGGAGATTTGCATATGCAACATCTGTTGTATATGGCCTGAAAGGATTAAAAAGGGTTAATGCTTGTTTGTATGCAGTAAGAAGTACACACTGTAATTATATCGCAGGAACGTGGTCAGAATAAAGAAAGTGACAGGCCTGAGACAAGTGAGCTTCTGTCAGTCTCTGTGGTAATGTAATTCATATTCTTGTAATCTGTAAATAGATGCAGGAATGTAATAAACTTTTTAATTGCTCAGCAAGATTCTTCTAGTTAGGCCAGTACGATGGTTATCCTAAAGCATTTCCAGTTTGAAGAAATGCACTCAAGCAACATGGTGAGGAAGAGTGTATTGGTAATAGTCAACCCCTACCAAAAAAAAATGACAACCAGAACTATATTTATATGGTGCCAACTAAACATCAAAAGTCCAAATAAGCATCTCTCCAACATAGGAAACATCAAATATTAGAAAACCTATACGTGTAAACAACGAAGAATTCTCACGCTGAGTAAAGGACATCTATAAACCTTAATCTCATCCAAAAGTTTGAAGAAGTTAAATAACAAAAGGTCAAGAAACGCACAATAGATAATTTTGCTTGGCACCATAATCTTATGATGGAATCTAAACAAAAAGCTGGAATAAAAAGGCTTTTTCATACCATAAATGAGATGGAATGCTATATCTATAGTGGTTTGGCTGAAAATTTTCCACTACTATCAAAGCTGAAGACAGCTTCAATTCCAAATGGAAGCAAAGTTTGTGATGAGGTGCAAACAAATAAGAGCTTGCAGAAGTCATTGTTCATATTGGCACAGATGACATAGGCAGGAAGAGTGACAAGGTCCTGCAACAACAGTTCAGGGAGTTAATAGTAAACTAAAAGGCAGGACCTCTAGGGTAGTAATCTCAGGATTGCTCCCCATGCCACATGCTACTTGAGGGCAGTAACAGAGACATAGTACAATTGAATACATGGCTAAAGAGCTAGTGCAGAGGGGAGGGCTTCAGATATGTGGATCATTAGGATTTCTTCCAGGCAAGGTGGGACCTGTATGAAAAGGATGGGTTGCACCTAAACCGGAAGCGTACCAATATCCTGGCAGGGAGGTTCTATAGTGCCACTCTGGATGGTTTAAACTAATGTGGTGGGGGGTGTAGGATCTGGAGCAGCAGGTCATTAAGTACAGAGACCAGGGAAGAGCTTGAGTCTGAGGCAAATATAGCTAAGAGGAGGAGCACTCAGGGAGAGGTTGTTGAGCTAGGCGCAACTAGAGCCATGGACAGTATTTACTTCAATGTAAGAAGTATAACAGGTAAGACAGATGAACTTAGACCCTGAATTAATGCATGCAATTATGATTTTGTTGCTATCACAGAGTTATCATTGAAAGAAAGACAGGATTGGCAACTTAACGTTACGGGATATCGATTTTTTAGAAGAGACAGAGGAGGAAACAAAAGAGGTGGGGAGTTGCATTCCTGGTTAGGGAGCATATCACAGCTGTGTTAAGGGAGGACAGCCTGGAGGGATCTTGCAGTGAGACATTATGGGTGGAGCTCAGCAACAGGAAACATGCAGTCATAGCACTGGGATTGTAGTACAGATCTCCTGACTGCCAGCAGGAGATAGAGGAAGAGATATGCAGTGAGATTCTGGAAAGATGTGAAGATAACAGGGTTGTCATGGTGGGTGATTGTAACTTCCTCCGTATTGACTGGGACTCCCATAGTGTTGGGGGTTTTGACGGGGAGCAATTTGCTAGGTGTGTCCAGGAGGGTTTTTTTGAAAACAGTATGTGGATAGTCCAATGAGGGATGAGGGACCATACCAGACCTGGTATTTGGAAACGAGCCTGGCCAGTTGATTAAAGTTTCAGTGGGGGAAAGTTTTGGGAATAGTGACCATAAGTACATAAGTTTTCAGTGGATTTCGGATGGAGGTGTTAAATTGGGGGAATGCCAACTGTAACCAAATTAGGCAAGAATTGGAGAATGTGGATTGGGAGTTTGAGAGTAAATCCACATCTGACATGTGGGCGTCTTTTAAAGACCATTTGATTAGAGTGCAGGACAGGCATGTTCCTGTGAAAATGAAGGACAGGAATAGGAAGATTCTTGAACCTTGGATGATGAGGAAAATTATCAGTTTAGCCAGAAAAAGGAAGCATACCTAAGGTCAAGGCAACTAAAAACAGACAAAGTCATTGAAGGATGTAGAGAAAGTAGGAAGGAGTTTGGACAGAGAATTAGGTGGGCTAAAAGGGGTTAAGAAGTGTCCTTAGTCAGCAGTGTTAAGGAGAATCCCTAGGGATTTTATACATATATAAAGAGCAAGAGGGTAGCGAAGGTTCACTCAAGGATAAAAGTCAGAAGTCACACAACAGCAGGTTTATAGTCCTCCTTCATTATGTTGACCTGCCTGAGAGTATTCACACACCTTTCCCTAACCTCAAGATCCCTCACATACCTCTCTTTGGAGAATACTGATGTAAAGTACTTATTAAGAATCTCACCAATTTCCTCTGGCTCCACACGTAACCTCCCTCCTTTATGATGTGGAGGTGCCGGTG
>NW_025971377.1:0-4748 GCF_021869965.1 Rhincodon typus | reverse complement strand
ACACAGCAGGCCAAGCAGCATCAGAGGAGCAGGAAAGCTGATGTTTCAGGCCTAGACCCTTCTTCAGAAATGATTTCTGAAGAAGGGTCTAGGCCTGAAATATTTCTGAAGAAGGTTCTCGGCCCAAAACATCAGCCTTCCTGCTCCTCTGATGCTGCTTGGCCTGCTGTGTTCATCCAGCTCTACACTTTGTTATCTCAGATTCTCCAGCATCTGCAGTTCCTACTACCCCAGTACAACGTGTATTACTTTCTGAGCTCCCTCAATGATATCCTTTGGAATATAACTAAACCTTATTCCATATAAGATAGAAACTATATGATAGCAGAACTGGGAGGATAATAATTGCCAGCAAAGCCTATCCAGCCTTGAGCTCTTTCCCCAGGTTTTTAAAATTACAAGGTCGCCATAAGAACTGTTCCCTTCAGATCATTATCTAGCATCATGGGGGAGACCAGAACTAACCACCATATAAGATGGTGCCAACAATAAATCCTAGAGGGAATTTAAGTGAAACCTCTTTATCCTGGGAGTGATGAGAATTTGGAATTTGTTAGTACCGAGATCAATAGGATATATGTATTTTCAGGGGAAGCTGATGAAATACATCAGGAAGAGATCTGACAATTAAGGTGAGATGAAATATGGTGAGCATGGGTTCACATGGAACATAAACCTATCGGTCTGAATGCTTGTTTCTGTACTGTGGATTCTGTGTAAAAACAGAAATTAGCCCCAGTTCAATTCCCAAGCTGTGAATTAGCCAATTTTCATTGGCCGCATGTCCTGTCAGAGGCCCTCCCTCAACCAGTGTGTATGCACATGCTTGAGGGAGCAGCATCCTGAGCTATGGACATTACTCTGTGCTTTCCTCTTGGGCTGCACTTCCATAGGAATCGGAGGTAGCCATTCAGCTCCCCTACCTTCAGAGATTCCCTACAATGGGAAAGCAGGCCGTTCGGACCTTCAAGTTCTCACCGACCCTCCAAAAAGGATCCCACCCAGACTCTACCCTACCCCAGTAACCCTGCATTTATCATGGCTAATCCACCCAGCGTGCACATCCCTGGACACCAGGGGCAATTTAGCATGGCCAATCTACCCAACCTACACATCTTTGGACTGTGGGAGGAAACCGGAGCACCCGGAGGAAACCCACACAGACATGGGGAGAATGTCCCTGGCGCTGTGAGGCAGCAGTGCTAACCACTGCGCCACCATGTTGCCCAACCGCTGACCCACTGTGCTGCTCATCTACCTTCTACCCCTTCTTGCAACTTTTCCATTATTGAGTTATGTCATGGTCGATTTGTATCTTAACTCCAGCTTGGCCCAATGTCCTTTATAAGTTTGAAACTTCAAAATTTCAATAATTCCCAGATTTGACAACTATTGAGGAAGAGAGTTCCAGTTTTCCACAGCCTTTGTGAGAGGAAGTATTTCCTGACATCCCCTCAATGACCGAACTCTTGAGTTTAAGGTTATGTCCTGTGTTCTTTCACCTGAGGAAATGTGTCCCTCCAGCTACCACATCAAATCTTTTAACTATCTTAAGCACCCGATTGAGATAACCCCTTAGTCATCGATATTCAAGGGAAAACAAGTCCTGTTAACATAACTCTTTTAGCCTCAGTATAACACTGCACTCCTTCCAAGGTTGTTATATCTAGTGCCTCCCATTCAGTATAACTGCACAAGTGATGTCTAGAGCAACAACAATGACAGACAGAAGTACCTCGTTCCTTTGTAAAACTAACAGCAAGCAGAGGGGAAGGCCAACATGGTAGCTCAGTGGCTAGTATTGCTGCCTCATAGGCCAGGGAACCCAGGTTCGATTGCACACTCAGGTGATGCTGTGGAATTTGTATGTTCTCCTCTTGTCTGTGCAAGTTTCCTGCGGGCGCTCTGGTTTCCGTCAACAGTCCAAGGATGTGCAAGTCAGGTAGATTTGCCATGCTAAATTGCCCTGTAGTGTTCGGGATGTGCAGGCTAGGTGGGCTAGCCATGGGAAGTGCAGGATTACAGAGATGGGGTGGGTCTGGGTGGAATGCTTTCAGACGGGCAGAGTGAACTCAATGGGTCAAATGGCCTACTTCCATACTGTAGGGAGTTGATGATTCAATGAAGAAACTGGGCTGGGGTATCCACATAAAGCAATATAACAGCAAGTTGTGACCCCGCACCTACTTCTACTTTCAGAAATTTCAACATGGTTTGCAAAGCACAATGTCTCTTTAAGAGTACTGGGGTCTGCTGCAATTCAAACAAAATCCATTGGCCATTTTTAACCACTGACATGATTACAATTTTAAGGAGATGGTCATTACAGCAAATCATTTTTTTTCTCATTGAATCATCATGAAAGGCAGCTGCAGTAGGATTCAATGTTGGCGTGCAGTTACAAGTTATTTTAAACAGCCTTCTGTTGTAGACCCTGCAATGATGCTTTAGCCTGATCTTTACAGCGAGGCGTGGGCTCCCAACTTGATCAATCAGCTAGAAAAAGTTTTGCTAAAGTGCTGAAGACTCCAAACTATCAGGCCAATTTGTTCAATTATGCGCCTGTAAATGGATATAAATCATTTCCACTTTGAAATGGCACGCTATTAAAGTTTTACACATGCTACAAATCAGAGATTATTCTCAACCCTCTATTATTTCCCCATCACGTACCCTGTCTATTCAAGTTGGAGGTTAATGATGCTATTCTCTGGGTCTCAGGCAATTATGGGTCACGATGAAATATAGTCAAGTATCCTGTTTACTTACCTATTTTTTTTCAGATCTCACAATCAGACTGAGGTCCAAGGAGGATTATAATGTTTGAAAGCATTTTGTGTAATTTGTTTAGTAGCTGGTGAAATGGTGCTGGATTCCTGCCATCAAACACTTGATTCCAAACTTTAATGAGCAAGACTCTGAGTTGACCTTTTGTTGCATTCACAGTATTGCTTTTTAATGGATGACGGCACCAATATCTTGAATTTAGATAGCATCTTTAAACTAGGAAAATGCCCCAAGGCACTTGAGAATTTAATTTAGTTTAATCGTCAAATGTAATTTGGCACCGATCTTCATAAGGTGATATGAGGAGTCTAACAGTTTGGTTGGAGAGATTGGTTCTGTTTGACAACTTTATAGAAAGGTTACGGTCCTATATGTTCATGACAGCCCTTTGCAAGAGCAACATATCGCCCTGCAAATTGTCTTCTAATCATTTTCCAATTTCTTTTTGAAAGGAATTACTGAATTTGGCTCCACCACACATTCAGGGAGTGCGATCCAGATCCAAGCCATTTGGTGAGTAAAAGCATTTTGCTCGTGTTGCCTTTGGTTCTTTTGCCAATCTCCTTAAACCATGACTTCTGGTTTTGGCCACTGGGAACAGTTTCTCGCAAACTATCCTTTGCAGATTGCTAAATATCGTTGTCAAATCTCCTCAACCTTCTTTTCTCAAAGGCGTTGAATCCCAGCTTCTCCGATCTATCCATGTTACTAAAGTTCCTCTTTCAAGGAACCATTCCCTTGAGTTTTTTCTGCCTCCACTGTCTTCACAGAAATGTGGTGCCCAGAATTGGACACAATACTCCAATGTTTTGTACAGTCTCACAATAATTGCCTAGCATTTGCATCTATTGCTTTATTTCTATTTATAATGCCCAGAATCCTGTATGCCTTATTGACCAGTGTTGGCATTGCTGCCTCTCAGAACCAGAGACCCGGATTTGATTCCAGCCTTGGGTGACTCGCTGGGTGGAGTTTGCCCGTTCTCACTGCGTTTGCGTGGGTTTCCTCCGGGTCTTCCAGTTTCCTCCCACAGTCCAAAGATGTGCAGGTTGGATGGATTGCCCGTAGTAAATTGTCCATAGCATCCAGGGATGTGCAGGTTAGGTGGGTTAGCTGCAGTAAATGCAGGGTCACAGAGATAGGGTGCGGGGGTTGGGTCTGGGTGGCATCCTGTATGGAGTGTTGGTGCAGAATCGATGGTCTGAATGGCCTCTCATGGCAGTGTAGAAATTCTATGATTCCAAGTTCATTTTTCCAGCTTATCCTGCCGCCTTCAATGATTTGCACACACAGACTTCAAGCGCCTCTACTCCTGCATTGGATTTGTATCCTTTATTTTGAAAATGGAGACAGAAATAGAGAAGGTGATTGAGAAATTTCCACCATTTCCGCAAGCTCCAACATGATGCCACCACCAAACATGTCTTTGACCATTCCAAAAATACCATTCCCTCCATGACTCCCTAGTCCAGTCATCATGTAGCCCTAACACTTCCTCCCTTTCCCACATCTTCATTCCAATCAAGCACAGGAGATGCAACTCCTGCCTTTTAGTATCGCCCATTCAAATTGTCGAATGCCCCACTCTTTACAAGTACAACTATAAATGAGTTACTTATACTTCTTCCAATTTAGTGTACTGTATTCACTGTTCATAATTCATTCTCCTCTCCGCACAGAAGACTAAAAACAGACGGGAAGGCCACGTCATGATACACCTACAGTCAGTTTGTAAACATGGTCCCAATCTTTTTGAAATTTGTAATTTGACTCCTCTACCTTGCCCTCATCCACACCTCCCTGTACTCGGCTTGCTGTAGTGTTCCAGTGAAGCTCAGTGCAAGCTTGAGGAATAGCCCTCCCTAATCTTCTCAGCTCTCTGCAGCTATCCAGACTCAATATTGACTTCGAATCAGAGATAGTAGGAACTGCAGATGCTGGAGAATCCGAGACAACAAGGT
>NW_025971376.1:0-10742 GCF_021869965.1 Rhincodon typus | reverse complement strand
CTAGACCCTTCATCAGAAAAGGAAGGGTCTAGGCCCGAAACGTCAGCCTCTCTGCTCCTATGATGCTGCTTGGCCTGCTGTGTTCATCCAGCCCTGCACCTTGTTGTCTCGGATTCTCCAGCATCTGCAGTTCCTACTATCTCTGATTCGGGGTTATACTGGACCTGCTTTTGGGAAATGAGGCTGGCCAGGTGAGTGAAGTTTCAGTGGGGGAGTATTTCGGGAGTAGAGACCATAATCCTGTGAATTTTAAGATATTCATGGATAGGGATAACAGTAGTCCTCGGGTGAAGGCATTAATTGGGGCAAGGTGAACTACAACAGTATTAGGCAAGAACTGGAGAATGTTGATTGGAAGTGGAAGTTTGAGGGTAAATCCACATTGGAGATGTGGGAGAATTTCAAATGGCAGTTGGTATAAGTTCAGGAGCAGCATGTTCCTGTGAGAATGAACGATAGGCATTGCAAGTTATGTGAACCTTGGATGACCAAGGATGTTATGAAGCCCTCGAAGCATGTAAGCAAAGTAGGAAAGAACTTAATTTGTCAGTAAGTGGTGCTTGATAGTACTGTCAGTGATCACTTCTATCACTTCACTGATGACTGAAAGCAGAGTGGTGAGGTGGTAACTAACTGAATCTGGCTTGCTTTTTGCAGATAGCACGTGTGTGGTAATTTTTCACATTGCCAGATATGTACTAGTGTTGTCTTCAGTCATGTCTTCAGTGCTAAAACAGGGATATTGTCAGGTACCGTCATGTTTGCAGTATCCAGCCCCTGCACCTATTTCTTGATATCACATGGAGTGAACCAAATTGGCTGAGGACTTCCATCTCAGATGCTGGGGACGCCAGGAAGAAGCTGTGATGGATCATCCAGTCAGTACTTCGGACTGAAAATTGCTGCAAATGTTTTAACCTTATCTTTTTAATAGATAGGAACATAGGAACAGGAATAGACTGTTTGGCCCATCGAGCCTGTCTCACCATTCAGTGTTATCATGTCTGATCGAACACCTTAATACCTTCTACCCAGCCCATTTCCATAATCCTCTATGCTATTGGTAATGATAAAATCTATCCATTTCTATCTTAAACATGTTTAAAGACTGAGCTTCCACAGTCCTCCGTGGTAAAGAATTCCAAAGGTTCAGAACACTCTGAGTAAAAAAATTCCCTCATCTCAGACATAAGTGGTGCCCCCCCACCTCTCAACCCCCTGATTTGTCCAATCTCTCTTCCTTAGGACAGTTCTGCCATCCTGATGAATCCTTGTTACACTCCCTCTATTAGTAGTAATATGTTTCCTGAGATAAGAAGACAAAAATTGCACACAGTGCTCCATGTGTGATCTAATCAAGCTCCTATACAATTGAAGTGAGGCATTACCACCTCTGTACTCAAATCCTCTTGCAATAAAGGCTAACATTCCATTGGCCTTCCTAATAAATTGATACATCTGTATGTTAGCCTTCAGTGATTTTTTGACAAGGACACCTAGGTATCTTTCTGCACTTTCCAACGTCTTACCTTTTAAAAATACTCAGCATATTTGTTTCTCCTGTCAATATGGATAACCTCATTTTTTTTCTACATTATATTCCATCTGCCAATTCACTAACCATGTCCCGATTATGCTGAGGATGCTTTACAACTTCTTCATGAACCATTTTCCCACTTTGCTTTACATTATCGGCAATGTTGGAAATATTACATTTGGTCATTGATATATATTGTGAACAGCTGGGGCCCCAGTACTGATTCTTGCGATGCTCCACACATCATGGCTTGCCAGTGTGAGAATGACTCATTTATTCCTACTCTGTTTTCTGTCTGTTAGTTACTCCATGCCAGTGCATTACCTCCATTCCATGTGCTTCAATTTTTTTAACCAATCTCCTGGAGAGGACTTCATCAAAAGCCTCCTGAAAAATTAGGAATTCCACATTCATCAACTCTCTTTTATCCAATTTACTAGAAACATCTTCAAAAGAATCTCCAACATGTTCATCAAACATGATTTCCCATTCACAAACCCATGCTAACTCAATCAAATCATTATCATCCAAGTGTTTACTTATCTCAGCCTTTATAAAAGATTCTAGCATTTTCCCTACATCTTATATAAGGCTAAAATTCCTCATTTTCTCTCTTGCTCCCTTCTTAAATAATGGGGTGATATTTTCCACCTTCAATCCATAGGAATCAGACCTGAATCTATGGAACTTCACCCTAGCCACTTGGGTCTCAAGTTCTGGGAGATTTTTTGACTCTTTCTCAGTTAAAGCACACAGAAAGTAATCATTTAGCTTGTCTATCATTTTTCTATTTCCCATCATAAATATCTCAGATTCTGCCTGTCATGGATCCACATTTGTTTTAGTCAAAACATTTGTTTTTTACTTATCTATGTAGGCTTTTCATTCTGCTTTTTCTATTTATTTTCTGCAAGATTGCATTTATATTCTATTCCTTCTCTTATCACTTTCTTGGTCCTCCATTACTACATTCAAAAAACCTCCCAGGTTCCAGATATACTGCAATTTCTGGCAACTTTATAAGCCTTTTTTAAAAAATGTTATCCTAAACGATCCATTGAATATCCTTGAATATTTGCCTCCATGCAGCTATGTTTCTATAATTGCAAATAGATCACACCACCGTATCTCTATCTATGTTTTTAGGTATCTTTCTTGTTGTGAATGTTCCATGCATCCAGGTACAGTGCCTTTAGCTTTGTCATTTTGAAATCATTCCATTGTCAAAGGACGCTCAATGCTTAGCTTTGTTTCTCCTGTCTTCCAGTCTCCCTAGAATCTTTTTGATTTTCTCTTACCAACTTTAGTTCCTTCCAATTTGAGTAACCTCCTAGGTTCCCATTCCCCTGACAAGCTGGTTTATACCCACCTCAACAGCACCAGCAAATTTCCCTGTGAGGATATCAGTCTCAGTCAGGGAGTCATAGAGGTCGACAGCACAGAAAAAGGCTATTTTATCCATCAAGTCTGCTCTGGTCAAAAACAAGCACCTATTCTATTTTCCAGCACTTGGCCCAAACTATTATATACCTTGGTATTGTAGTGAACATCTAAATACTTCTTGAATATTATGAGGTTTTCTGCTTCTACCAGTACAGTTGACTCACCTGTGGTGCCATAGGCTTAGATCTGACTAAGCTCCCCTGTGGAACCACTGCCCTCACCCATAAGTGTGATTTTCTATGATCTCCCATGGGAATGGAAATGGGAATATTCATTGATCTTCCTTCTCCAATTAGCTGCTCTTCATTGAGCAGCCCCCTTCACATCCACACGTGACGGAGTGACAGCTCATAATTCAGTTTCAATTGTGTGTGGGATTGTTCAGTTACATTTATCAGATGCTACTTCTGCACTTAGTTCTGTGTTGCAGCTACACCAGGCTGGCACTTCATTTTCTTGGGTGCACTTGATGGTGTTCCTGGCATGCATCTCTTCACTCCTTATTGAAGCAGGCTTAATCCCTTGGTTTATATAATAAAATAAAGAACCGCAGGTGCTGAAGATCAAAATAAAAAACAGAAATAGCTGGAAAAACGTGACAGGTTTGGCCGCATCTGTGGAGAGAAAGCAGAATTAACGTTTTGGTCCAGTGACCCTTCTTCAGTAATCTCTCAGCTGGATGGTAATAGAAGAGTGAGGGACATGCTGGGCCATGAGGTAACAGATTGTGGTTGAATATAATTCTGCTGCTGTTGATGACCCACAGTATCTCCTGGATGTCAGGTTTCAAGCTGCTGTAAGCCTATCCCATTTAGCATAGTATTTGTGCCACAAAACACGATGGGTGCTGTCCTAAGTGTGAAGATTTCATTTGACTAGGACTATGGTCACTCTGACCAATGCTGACATAGGTGGATACTCTTTCGAGTATGAATTCAGATAAATTTCCAGAAGTACTGAAAAATCTTCAATAAAAAAACAATAAAAATGGCAAAGAAGGAAAACCCAAAGCCTGTCCCCACTTGAGGAATTTGTTGTCTGAGGGTCTGTTTTCTGGCTAGCCTCTGAGTAGCTGTTACCTGTGTGATGCATTATGAGCACTAATCAATCTTCTGTGTGCTGAGCTCATCAGGCTTCTGCAGCGTCAGTATCAGGACTCCTATCACAGAATGGTACAGCACAGAAGGAGCTCACTACGCCCTTCAAATGTTGAATATTGAGTTTGAAATTGGAAACCCATTCATGGGAAATAGGAGGTTGCATGTAAGAAGCCCTTGAACATCCAGGGATCAAATTCTCCAGGACATCCAAACACTCCTAGGAGCTCATGTGGTGAGGGAATGAGTAGGAACGGGGATGAGTCATGAATCCATTCAGGACCCAGGTGTACTAAGCTCTAGCCATCTGCGGAAGGTGTTGATGGTGATAGAATCATATAATCCCTACAGTATGGAAGCAGGCCATTCAGCCCATAAAGTCCACACCAGCTCTCCAAAGAGCATCCCGCCTAGACGCCCCCTCCCCCCTATCATTGTAACCCTGTATTTCCTATGGCCAATCCACCCAACCTGCACATCTTTGGACTGTGGCAGAAAACCATAGCACCTGAAGGAAACCCACACAGACACAGGGAGAATGTGCAAATTCCATGCAGACAGTCACCCGAGGCTGGAATCCAACCTGGGTCCCATGCACTGTGAGACAGCAGTGCTAACCACTAAACCAATGTGCCTTCAACAAATGCCATTGATGAAGGAAGAGAAAGCGTGAAGCATGTTTTGTGGCTTCATTTTCATATGTAGCCCAATTCTTTCTTTCTGGGAGATCCTGGTACTAATCTAAGCAAACACACTCAATGATAACATGCACCCTTCTGTAATGGCTGTGTTCCTGAGCAATGCCCATGGTGGCATGCTTCCTCTTTTCCTCCTTGTGAGCACCTGTCAGTGCTTACACACTCATACTAGTATCAGTCTTGGCTCTTGCCTTGAAATTACTCCGTTTTGGATTCAAGTCATCCTCTAGAGATGTAAGGCCAAAAATTATGGCTGATGCCCCAGTGCCAAACCATTACCAGAGGTGCCACCATTCAGTTATGATATTAAATTGATTGTCTTGGCCAATATCTTGAACTTAACTAACAACATTTAAGCATATTGAATGGTTTTGACCACTGATTGTTTCCTTCACTACAACAGTGGCTACATTTTAGATGTAATTCATTGGCTGTGAAGCACTCTAGAAGTAAATGATTGTCTGTAATGACATTAAAGCCTACTCTAGCCATTGGGTGAATTTAGTCAATTTCCAATTCTTTCAAGGTCTTATGAATACAGGAACATGATAATGATGAACTAACTATGGACAATGTTGCAGGCATTTACTCATAATTTTATTCTTCAGGCCTTTTGTTTTTAACAGAAGAAAACCATGAAACCTATTTAGTAAAGTTTCTGTGACATTGTCTAGAATCAGCACCATTAATTGTAACAGTATTATCTGTCTCTTTGTTGGTGATACTGGAAAGTTAAGTCCTTGCCTCTGACTGCACTATGGTGAGAGCTACATTTGTTTTACTGCCAACAAGGCCATTAAAAAATCTCACTGGTGTTGCCCACGTGTGTAAATTTAACAACTCTTCAACTCATGGCCGGGCAGGAATATCCTCGTTTATTCCCTCCAATAGTTCATATTTTTTAGTAAAGATTCAGATTACATAAAGAATGGCTGTTCTACTCTAGAGATAATAAGAACTGCCGCTGCTGGAGTCAGAGATAACACAGTGTGGAGATGGAGGAACACAGCAGGTCAGGCAGAATCAGAGAAGCAGGAAAGTTGACAGAGCAGGAAAATGGGGCATTTTTGAAGAAGGGTCCCGACCCAAAACGTCAGCTTTCCTGCTCCTCTGATACTGCCTGGCATGCTGTGTTCCTCCAGCTCCACACTGTGTTATCTATGTTCTACTCTAGGTTCTTTTCCTCTGATCTCTGTCGTCTTTTTCCAGTATCTGGGCAAAAGAACTATATATGACAAATGTTGGATTAATTCTGTATCGGAACTATTTCTCTAATTACTGTAATTGATTTCTTTGTAATAGTATACCATGGTACTATTATTTCCTTATCAATAACTCAATAAGCTGAACATATTACTTGCAACCAAGGCCAAAATGGCTTTTAAAAATGTCATTTTTCTTCATTTTCATGTCTGGCCCTTACAACTGTAGCTCCCACCAACACTATCTAAGCAATGATTCAGCATTCTACATGCATGTTGTTTAAAGCTCAGGCATACTTTATTACACTGAATCAAATTGTGGATTCAATATAAACCCAAAGTGGACAATTTTGGGTCTTTTGAACACTAACTCATTTTAAAAATGTGTTCATATCTTTTTGATTTGTGACGTTATTTGCGCAGCTGATTTTTTAAAATAAAAACTCACTGTTCCAGTTTAATCAAGATTTTGGGTCTAAGAGACAGGAGGGAAAAAGAAAGATAGATTGCAGAGGGTTGGGTCATACAATGCTGCCTAGCCACAACATCAGCATTTTGTACTTTTGTTCAACTTTTCCTTCAACTTTGTATGTTTATCTATTGTAAAAATAAACAGATAAATGTAATCCCATCTACAAGTTTTTTTTTAATTTCTTGCTGGATTTCAGAGAAAAATTCAAGGAAAAAGACTTAGGGATTTCATGTCACACTCTGTAATTGATGACCTGCACAGAATAAATTTTGTTTGCTTTGTGCTGTAGTATTGATCAAAATGATCTTATTTGATGTCTTTATCTTATTTTCCTAATAAATTTCACTGCATTTGAAATATTTTTCATTTATGTGAAATAAGCATGGCAGTATGTCATGTAACACTGTTCTAATTTTAATAGTAGGACTGCAAATAGTCCTTGTGTCTTTTTAATCAGTATTGTCATCAAGTGCTTTTCGTTCTTGAGTAAGAGAGACAGAGTTCCCAGCAGGTATGCAGTGATGCATCCTTAGTTTCAGTATCTTGCTGCCAAAAGCAGTATGATGAACCATAAGCTTGTTGAGTATTCTGCATGCAGAAGTTATGTTTTTGGGCTTGTTAATTCTTTGAGAGGATCCACCCCCAATATGTGAACATTCTCTTAAAGGTGTAAATCAAAAAAGAAGATGAAGGCCTTTCTGCACCTCTTCAGAGGACTTGCTGGCTAGTTTTGTTGCTTTTCAATAAAATGTTAAGTTCAGTTTAGCAGTCTGTTGTCAAATTCACATTGAAATTTAGTCCAAAATAAAAACACAAAGTGCTGGTGAAACTTAACATAAATAGCAAGAGAAACACAAGGTTAACATTTTGAGTCTAGGATGACTGTTCGGAAATTTGGCCACAAGTGGTACCCGGGCCACTTTAAGTGTATTTGCTTCCTGTTTTAAAACATTTCAGTCCATGAAAGCCCCAGGTAAATTGGGCAATTGAATGCAAAAATCAATTGTCCATATTTTGTATCATCATTACAGGGTAGGGCATAAAATTTGTTTTCAGGTAATCGAACTAATTGACAGGGCATAAGAATCCAAAACCACATGCTTCTAGTTTTATTAGTGCCAATTCAATTGTGGATATATATGTATTTTCATTTATATAGCACTTTTAACAGAATAAAATGTTCCAAGTTGCTTCATTGGAGTGATTATCAAATAAAGAAAATGACACCGAGTTATACAAGGAGATATTAGGACAGGTGGTCAAAAGAGTGATCGAAAATCTACATTTAAAGGATTGTTTTTTCAAAGAGAGGGGTAAAGAAGCTGAGGGTTAAGATGGAGTTCAAATGGTGGAGAGAAAGAAATCAAAGGTGTGCAAGAGGTAAGAATTGAAAGAATGCAGAGATTTTGGAATGTTATAGAATGTTATGGAGGAAATAACAGAGATAGGGAAAGGCCCAGCCCATTTTGGAATTTGTAAAGAAGAATGGGAAAATCCTCTTGCAAACATTCTCCCTGAATAAAGAAGGACTTTATTTTTCTCAATGTGTGCCAAACCACCTCACAGCCGACACAGTTCCAATGTGGGAGACAAAGACAGCAATTTCCACGCAGCAAGATCCCACAAATAACCCAATAAAAGACCCAATAATCTGTTTCCTTGGTGATGTTGTTTGAAAGGTGAATACTTGGGTGCACACTTTACTTTTCCTCCAGTAGTGCTAATGGATTTTTTTTTAAAAAACATACCATCAGAACCTAAATTTAACACAGCATTATCCTCACTCATTATTGGGGAGATAATGTGTTCAAATTCTGGACTGAGGCTAAATTCATCTTCCAAACCCCCTTCAACTGAGGGAAATGGGCACAAAAAGAATCCATACAAATAAATTCAAAGAATAAAAGATGCGAATACAGAGTTGCACAGTGTGAGGCAACAGGTCCTGTTCCCAACCCCCATTCCAACAGTTGTTCCTCTGGTTGGTATATAGACTGTGGCCCTACATCTGAGTCAGAGGGCTCGGGTTCAAGTCCTGCCTGTTCCGGAGGTGACTAGTAACATCTCTGACCAGATCTAGAAAAATACCTAATCCGCTGCGCTAAAAAGCTCCAGGACCTGTGGATAGGGCTTGCGAAACAGAAACCGAAATTGCTTGCTGGAAAAAAAAACTCAGCGGCTCCGGTTAACCCGTTTCGAAACCATCTCCTCTTCAGAACAAATGAAGATGGGAAAGTGTCAAATCGACAAGGGGAAGGGGGTGAGAGGATTGGAAGACTGTGCCAGCTCAGTCTGGCTGCTATAGAACAAAATCACTGGAAAAGGCAAAGCAGAGAGTGGAACACCAAGATAAAAGGAGGTCTGGTTATGTAAGTGTATGTGACTGTACTTAATAACTTGTGGATCAGGAGGTGATGGAGTGTGCCCTGGTCAGGAGATTCGTAACTGAGGGGAGTTGGAGAAAGCGAGACTGGAAATCATTCCCAGTTCGGAAAATTTGAGCGTGTGGATTTTTAGTGAGGTATCTGTAGCAGGTGTTGGGAGACATATCTATCGTTCTGCATTCCGGACGTGGTTACAACTTTCCCCGTGTTCATTTCAGTTCGAGGTGATATTTTTCAATTAAATCCGCATGGAGGACGTGCAGGGAAATGTTAAAGCGGTTTGTTAGTGCTGGAGCCTATCATCAGTGTTTTTTTCTTCTCAAAAGTCAGTCTGTGTAGAACCGAGTTCATTCTGGAGATCCTGGGAGGGCTTAATCTTCACTGTATGTGTTCTGTTCTGTCTAAGACTACTGTTTTATCACCATCCTGTTTAAACCAATTAGTCTGTCACACATCTTTCAACTTTGGTTATAAATGTGAAAAGATAGCTGTGTAATTGAATTCAGTTAAACATCCGGTCAGGTATCATTGGGTGGGACACAGTATTATGCATCTAATTAATTACCAAAGTTTTTTTTATAAAAATAAATACTTTATGATGTTCTTTATAAATGCTTTTGGAAGTCAGTGAGGAGAATGATACAGGCACATTTTATCCTTACTGAATCTTTTTTCTAGTTGTGACTGAAGGACTGATTGGTCCTTGTGTTCACTACAGTTCAGGACAGATGTGGTAAATTGCTGATTCTGCTCAACAACAGCACCGTCCCAGAAACACAGAGTGACAAAGCTTCAACTGGCCATGGTGAATCTGACTTCCTACCTTGAGGAGCATCTGAGGGACAGCTCTGGCAACAGGACAGAGCACAGCCGCAAGTACCAAGTAGCAAGCATGGCTCTCATCCTGCTGGTGTGTGGAGTCGGGATTGTGGGCAATATGCTGGTGGTCTTTGTGGTCCTCAGCACAAAACACATGCGAACCCCGACTAACTGTTACCTGGTAAGCCTGGCGGTCGCTGACTTGGTGGTGCTGATGGCTGCTGGTCTCCCCAACATCACCAACACCATCTACGGATCATGGGTCTATGGTTACATGGGCTGCCTGAGCATCACCTACCTGCAATACCTGGGCATTAATGTGTCTTCCTGTTCAATAACTGCATTCACTATTGAGAGATACATCGCTATCTGCCACCCTATGAAAGCTCAGTTTATCTGCACGACATCCAGAGCTAAAAAGATTATCCTGTTAGTCTGGGCTTTCATTTCTCTCTACTGTATGATGTGGCTTTTCCTGTTAGATATCAAACACACCAGCTACAAGGATATGACCGTGGTGATATGTGACTACAGAGTCTCCCGAAAATTTTACCTGCCCATTTATTTTCTTGATTTCATTCTGTTCTACATTGCTCCCCTGGTCCTGGCCATTGTCCTGTACTGGATGATCAGCAGGATCTTGTTTCTCAACCCCATCCACAGTGATCCGACAGAAAGCAACAAACACCAGAGTGATGGATCCATTGGCCACCAACAGACAAGTGACACCTTAACTCCCAACAGCACAGCCACTTCCAGGAAACAGGCAAGTACAATCAGCTTATGGCCTGCCATTTCACTGGGATCTCCCTGGGTCTGCCTTAGACTAGCCTCACTCTTGTCGTGAGTTGGAAGATTCCCACAAGAATATCTATTGCTTCTTTCTTTCAACCACCTGCCCCACAGCAGTTAGCTTCAATATGAACAGCAGGAAATGCTCTTAATACCCAAAGTGAAGTTAATTGATTGAAAATGCAGGGGTGAATTTTACCAGCTCCTTGGTGGTGGTGGGGTAGGGATCTGTCAGAGATATGGGGAACCAGGGTTAGAGAAAAGTGTGATAACAAGGTGTAGAGCTGGATGAACACAG
>NW_025971375.1:10290-10745 GCF_021869965.1 Rhincodon typus | reverse complement strand
GGCTTGAGGTGGGAGGAGGGGATAGGTGGGAGGAAGAACAGGTTAGGGAGGCAGGGACGAGTTGGACTGGTTTTGGGATGCGGTGGGGGGAGGGGAGATTTTGAAACTTGTGAAATCCACATTGATACCATTGGGCTGCAGGGTTCCCAAGCGGAATATGAGTTGCTGTTCCTGCAACCTTCGGGTGGCATCGTTGTGGCACTGCAGGAGGCCCAGGATGGACATGTCGTCTGAGGAATGGGAGGGGGAGTTGAAATGGTTCGCGACTGGGAGGTGCAGTTGTTTGTTGCGAACCGAGCGTAGGTGTTCTGCAAAGCGGTCCCCGAGTCTCCGCTTGGTTTCCCCGATGTAGAGGAAGCCACACCGGGTACAGCGGATGCAGTATACCACATTGGCAGATGTGCAGGTGAACATCTGCTTGATGTGGAAAGTCTTCTTGGGGCCTGGGATGGGGG
>NW_025971375.1:0-10190 GCF_021869965.1 Rhincodon typus | reverse complement strand
TGTGGAGCGGACAAGGGAGTCATGGAGAGAGTGGTCCCTCCGGAAAGCAGATAAGGGTGGGGAGGGAAAAATGTCTTTGGTGGTGGGGTCGGATTGCAGATGGCGGAAGTGTTGGAGGATGATGCGTTGGATCCGGAGGTTGGTGGGGTGGTACGTCAGGACGAGGGGGATTCTGTTTTGGTTCTTATCGCGTGGACGGGGTGTGAGGGATGAGTTGCGGGAGATGTGGGAAACACGGTTGAGGGCGTTCTCGACCACTGAGGGGGTTAGTTACGGTCCTTGAAAAACGAGGACAACTGAGATGTACGGGAGTGGAATGCCTCATCCTGGGAGCAGATGCGGCGGAGGCGAAGGAATTGAGAATAGGGGATAGCATTTCTGCAGGAAGGTGGGTGGGAGGAGGAGTATTCTAGGTAGCTGTGGGAGTCGGTGGGCTTGAAATGAATATCGGTTTCTAGGTGGTTGCCCGATATGGAGACAGAGAGGTCCAGGAAGGGGAGAGAGGTATTAGAGATGGTCCAGGTAAACTTAAGGTTGGGGTGGAAGGTGTTGGTGAAGTGGATGAACTGTTCGAACTCCTCGTGGGAGCACGAGGTGGCGCTGATACAGTCATCAATGTAACAGAGGAAGAGGTGGGGTTTAGGGCCGGTATAGGTACGTCTGAAGAAGGGTCCAGACCTGAAACATCAGCTTTCCTGCTCCTCTGATGCTGCTTGGCCTGTTGTGTTCATCCAGCTCTACACTTTGTTATTTCAGCATAAATACCTTTGTTTCCTAAGTGTCATTTCTGAAGAAGGATCACTGGACTCAAAATGTTAACTCTGCTTTCTCTCCACTGATGTTGCAACTTCTGTTCTTGTCTCTACACCATTCCTTTATTGTGACATTGTCAACATCCTTTTCTTTAGTGATGACTTTTTTCAATAATCATTTAACAGTTCAGTCATGCCCTTTAATTCCACAAGAAGATCTTCTTTCTGGTTTCCAATGGGCCCCATCTTTACTTTGATGGACATTTTACTATTTGTATGTTCATTGAAGATTTAAAAAGCTTCATTTTGCAATATCCACTGATCTAGACTGTCCCTCTTATTGTTATTTCAGTTCCCACATGTATATTTAGCCTCCACTTTTGTTACCTTCTGAATTATAAGCATAACATTTATTGTTAGCCTTCTTTCTCTGTTGAATGTTAATCTCTCCACCTTTAGTCACTCAGGGGGCTCTAGCCTTGATTGCCCTTTCTTTCAGCTCATGAACATTTGTCTAGCATGTATCCAAATAATCTTGGCTGTAAGGATTCCAATTTCTCATTGCTAATTCGCTGTGTACTTTCCAACTCCTCATCCCAATCTACTTGTGCCAGATACAAGTACTGAGGAAGGGTCACCGGATCCAAAACATTAACTCTGATTTGTTCTTCACAGATGCTGCCAGACCTGCTGAGCTTTTCCAGCAACTTCTGTTTTTGTTGTTGTTTTCTACCTGTGCCAGATCCCTTTTCAATTCACTGAAAATAGCCACACACCTGATCAGTCTTTTCACTTTTAATTTTCTTCTCATAATTTTCTATTGCAACTTCAGCTTAATGATTACGTGATGACTATTTCTCAAAAGCTCTCCCACAGTAATAAGTTACATCAGTCCCAAATTTATTCCCAAGAACTGGATTCAACACTGCTTCCTTCCACATTGGTCTTGAAGCATAATTATCATAAATTTCTCTTGTACATATTTCAGACTTCTTGTAATACTTTGCCTTTTCTGAACAAATAAAGATTTGCATTTATTTAGTGCCTTCCATGACAACCAGCAATGAAGGTGGAGTTGCAGGTAACAAGGGAGTGAAGCAAGCATTTAGTATACTTGCCTTTATTGGTCAGTGCATTGAGTATAGGAGTTGGGGTGTCATGTTGAGGCCATACAGGACATCGATGAGGCCACGTTTAGAATACTGTGTTCAATCTGGTCTTCCTGAAAGATGTTGTTAAACTTGAAAGTGTTCAGAAAAGATTTACAAGGCTGTTGACAGGGTTGGAGGGTTTGAGATATAGGGAGAGGCTGAATAGGCTAGGACATTTTTTACTTGGAGTATCGGAGGCTGTGGTGTGATCTTATAGATGTACATAAAATCATGAGGGGCATGGATAGGGTGAATAGCCAATGTCTTTTTTCCAGGATAGAGGAGTCCAAAACTAGAGGGCATAGGTTTATGGTGAGAGGTCTAAGACACAAAAAGGGACCTCAGGGGCAATGTTTTCATTCAGAGGGTGGTGCATCTATGGAATGAGCAGCCAGAGGAAGTGTGATACAGTCATAGAGTTGTAGAGCCATATAGTATGGAAACAGATCTTCGGTTCAACCAGTCCATGCCGAATGTCTTTTAAACGTTGTAATTGTACCCGCATCCATCACTTCTTTAGGAAGTTCATTCCACATGTGAACCACTCTCTGTGTAAAAAATTTGCGTCTTATGTCTTTTATAAATCTCTCTCCTCTCACTTAAAAATGTGCGCCTTAGTCTTGATATTCCCCATCTTAGGGAAAAGACAACCACCATCAACTCTATCTATATCTCTAAATATTTTGTAATCCTGCTGTGTTCATCCAGCTCCACACCTTGTTATCTCAGATTCTCCAGCATCGGCAGTTCCTACTCTCTCCCAGTCTATCCAGCCTTTCTTTATAACTCAAACCTCCCATAACTGGCAACATTGTTTTGCAGGCTGGTACAATTACAATGTTTAAAAGGCATCAGGATGGGTACATGAATAGGAAGGGTTTAGAGGGATATGGGCCATATGCTGGCAAATAGGAGTAGATTAATTTAGGATATCTGGTCAGCATGGAAAATTTGGACAGAAGGGTTTGTTTCCGTGCTGTACAATTCTATGACTCTATGACTTAATGTTTCACAGTCAATGAAATGCTTTCGAAATGTAGCTACTGTTGTACTGTAGAAAGTGACTCAGCTAATTTCCATGCTGCAAACTCCCACAAACAGCAATGTCATAATCCCCAGGTAATTTACATTTTTAATCCATGTTGTTAAGTGATGAATGTTTTCAAGGGCACCAGAGATGGCTCCCCTGCACTGGAACTTGGCATCTCTGTTCAAGAATAAGTGGTCGCTCATTTAAGACCAAGTTGAGGTGAAAAGTTTTCTCTGAGGTCTATGAATCCTTGGAACTCCCTTCCACAAGAGGGCAATGAAAGAAAAATCTTTAAATATTTTATATTTTAAGGCACAGAGGTTCTTGGTAAACAAGAGGGTGAACAATTATCGGGGTAAGAAGGGACTGTAGGAATTGATGCTAAAAATAGATCAGCAATAATCATATTAAATGGTGGATCAGGTCAAAGAAATTTATAAACATACATACCTTTCCAGACAGATTGGTTTCTTTCAATACAATGTGTTCCATTCTGAAATACATCTACAAGTACAGGTTACATTTCTAAATATATAATCTAAGTGATTTTTCACAGTCTTTAGCCACACATTATCTGATAGCAGGAGGGTTTTGGTCAGTGGTCTTTCTGCATTGAGCTTTTGCAGTGGCTGCCTCAAGTTTAAGATGTTCCTCACCATCTGGTCGTGGATCTTGTAAGGTCGAACAGTTCCCAGTATATCACCGATTAAATAATACTCTGCCTTTTATTTCGTTTTTCACACTGAACTTGGCTTTTGAACAATTCTGAGAACAGTATGTTCTGGAATTAGCCAGAAAGCAGGTTATATTAGACTTGGTACTGTGTAATGTGACAGGATTAATTATTGATATCAGCTTCAAGGCAACCTGAAGTCACAGCAATCAGAACATAATTGTACTTGAAACAGAGAAGATTGGGAGTCAGGACTATTTTAAACTTGTGTAAGGGCAACAAAGTGGGCATGAAAGTTGAGCTAGCTGAAATGAACTGGCATTCTGGCTAAGGGATAGATCATTAGAGACACAATATCAGATTTTTTTTAGGGTGATTTTCCCAAATACTCAAAGTGTATTCCTATTGCAAAGAGAATTTCCAAAGGAAGGACTCTCTCCTCTCTGGTTAACTAAAGAAGCTCTTGTTCAGGACATCGGTGAGGCCACATTTGGAGTACTGCGTACTCTTCTGTTCGCCCTTACTAGAGGAAGGAGAATTAAACTAGAAATGGTGCAAAAAGGATTTACAAGGATGTTACTGAGACTGGAGGGGAGAGGCTGGATAGGCTGGGACTTTCCTCCCTGGAGCTTCGGAGGCTGAGGGCTGACCTTTTGGAGGTTTATAAAATCATGAGGGGCATGTACAGGGTGAATAGCCAAGGTTTTTTTCCCAGGGTAAGGGAGTTCAAACCAGACGGCAAAGATTTAAAAGAGACCTAAGGGGCAACTTTTTCGCACAGACGGTGGTGCGTATGGAACGAACTGCCAGAGGGAGTGGTGGAAGTGGGTACAATAACAATATTTAAAAGACATTTGGACAGGTACTTGGATAGGAAGGGTTTAGAGAGATAAGGGCTAAATGCAGGCAAATGGGACTAGTTTATTTTAGGAAACCTGGTCAGCATGGACAAGTGCACCAAAGGCTCTGTTTTTGTGCTGTATGAATCTAGACTGTAGACTGTATAGAAATGTATAACTTCATATTTAGGCCAGTTGTACTGCATCTGCCATGTGTTTGTTCATTGGCTTAACTTGGTTAAATCACTTTGAACTGGAAGACCAGAGAGCTGTGTGCAGATCAAAAACAGCTTTCAGTGAATTGATGCTCCTCCAGCAGCTGTGTGACCCCAGGTTCTAGACCCTGCAGCGAGTGAAAACATCCAGTTTTTCCAGCCTTGTTAGAATTTTATATGTTACAATCATATCACCTTCATTCTTCTAAACTTTAGTGAATACAGGCTCAGTGAAACAAATCTTTGCTCTTAATCTTAGAATCCCTACAGTGTGGAAACAGGCTCTTCGGCCCAACAAGTCCACACCAACCGTCAGAGCATCCCACCCGGATCTATCCGCCTATAACTCACTTAATCTACAATTCCTTGGACACCATGGGGAATTTAGCGTGACCAATCCATCTAACTTGCACATCTTTGGAATGTGGGAGGAAACTGGAGCACCCGGAGGAAACTCACGCAGACACGGGGAGAATGTGCAAACTCCACACAGACAGTTACCCAAGGGTGGAATCGAACCTGGGTCCCTGGTGCTGTGAGGTAGCAGTGCTAACGACCTGCCATCCCAGCATCAGCCTAGTGAACCTGCACTGCACTTGCTCTAAAGCAATGACATCCCTTCTTAGGTAGCAAAACTAAAATTGCATGCAAAACTCCAGGTGTGGTTTCATCCAAGGCTCTGTATAACTATAATAAGACCTCCCGACTTCTGAACTCAGATCCTCTGGCAATGAAAACCAACATGCCATTTACCTTCCTATTACTTGTTGTGCTTGCCTGTCTACTTCCATTGGTGTACCCAGATCTCTTTGTACTTCCACAGTTCCAAGTATATCACTGTTTAAATAATAGTCATGCTTTTTTATTTGTTTTTCACACTGAAATGTATAACTTCACATTTAGAAATGTTGTATTACATCTGCCATGTGTTTGTTCACTTGCTTAACCTGTCTAAGTCACTTTGAAGCCTCTTTGTATCCTCCTCACAACTCAAAATTTCACCCAGAGATAGTAAGAACTGCCGATGCCGGAGTCAGAGATAACACAGTGTGGAGCTGGAAGAACACAGCGGGTCAGGCAGCATCAGAGGAGCAGGAAAGCTGACATTTCGGGTCAGGATCCTTCTTCAGCTTTCCTGCTCCTCTGATGCTGCCTGGCCTGCTGTGTTCCTCCAGCTCCACACTGTGTTATGTCAAAATTCTACCCAGTTTTGTGTCATCAACAAACTTGGAAAAGTTGCATTTGATTCTCTCATGCAGGTCATTTATATGTAGTGTGAATAGCTGGGGCCCACGCTGGTCACTAGTCCCCTCTAGTCATCACTGCCTACTACTCAGAAAAAGACCCATTAATTCCCACTCGGTTTCTACAACAATTCTAAATTTGTGCCAATATATTATTCCCATCTGGTTTGCTTTAATTTTACCATTAACCTCTTATGTGGGATCTTATCAAAAACCTTTTGGAAAAAAAAAATCTCTAGTAGATTTGTTAAGAACAATTTGTCTTTCATAAACACATGATGGTTTTGTTCAATCCTGTTCATGCTTTTCAAATATTCTGTTAGCACACCTTTTTAATGGACTCTAGCATATTCCCCAATACTAGTCTGTATTTCATTCCTTTTTCTGCGTCCGTTTTTAAAATTGGGCTTAATTTTGCCACTGTCCAATCTGTAGGAACTTCTCCAGGGGCTATAGCATTTTCAATAATGGCCACTAATGCATTCAATATTTCCAGGGACACTTCCTTTAGTAGTCTGAGATGTAGATTATCAGGCCCTGGTGATTTGTCAGGCTTTCAGCACCATTTTCTTACTAATTCTGATTTCCTTCAAATCTGCCCTTTCACTTGATCAATCTGCTGTTTCTATAACACTTTGGGTTGATTATTATTGCCCTCTTTTGTGAAAATGGAACTGAATCGAACATGTTCAATTCTTCGAGCATTTCTTTGTTCCCCATTATATTTTCCCCACTTCTGACTTTACATTGTCTTCAGGAATTCTGCATGGGAGCTCCAGCCCAGATTGGTTGGTGCACTGCTGTTTATCCCTCTGTGTATCAGAAGAATTGAAGTCTGTATATTCTAAAGTTCCTGCAGTTTGGCTGCAAATGTGCTCCTTTATTGTTTTCATGTTGTTCGTGGGTAAAG
Organism: Rhincodon typus; assembly: GCF_021869965.1. Lineage (NCBI taxonomy): Eukaryota > Metazoa > Chordata > Chondrichthyes > Orectolobiformes > Rhincodontidae > Rhincodon > Rhincodon typus. The sequence goes on along the minus strand of NW_025971375.1, from coordinate 3,376 downwards.
GTATATTTCCAGCAGCATGATTGTTTCTTAAATCTAACCTAATAGATTCTGTCTTTGAATCCTCAACGAATTGATTATTTCTGTATCAGTATATATTATCAACATTGCCAGCCTCTTCAAATTTTACCTTGTTTTTGAATATATTGTAGGCAGGAATATGCTGCGTGTCATCATGAAGAGCAGCCAATCACAGAACAATGAATAGCTGAGGAGCAGCAGAGTGTGGAGCAAGGCAACTGGGCAGAGGGAAGAATATGAGGAGAATAGACCTTAGTTAGGCTGCGTTTGGAATATTGTGTTCAATTCTGGTCGCCACACTACCAGAAGGATGTGGTGGCTTCGGAGAGGGTACAGAAAAGATTTACCAGGATGTTGCCTGGTATGGAGGGCATTAGCTATGAAGGAGAGGTTGGAGAATCTTGGGTTGTTATCATTGGAACAATAGAAGTTGAGTGGCGACCTGATAGAGGTCTACAAGATTATGAAGGGCATGGACAGAGTGAACAGTCAGAAGCTTTTTCCCAGGGTGGAAGAGCCAGTTACCAGGGACATAGGTTTAAGGTGCAAAGGGCAAGGTTTAATGGTGATGTACATTGCAAGACTTTTACACAGAGGGTGGTGGGTGCCTGGAACTTGCTGCCAGGGGAGGTAGTGGAAGCAGATATGATAGTGACTTTTAAAGGGCGTCTCGACAAATACATGAATAGGATGGGAATAGAAGGATACGGTCCCTGGAAAGATAGGGAGTTTTAGTTGTGACGGGCAGCATGTTGGTGCAGGCTTGGAGGGCCGAAGGGCCTGCTCCTGAGCTGTAATTTTCTTTGTTCTTTGTAATAGGAAAAAGAAGAGAAGAAGCTCGCTACAAAGTTCCTTTCCGCCTGTCTGTGATGAAAGTGCTTCCAAACTCATTAGCCCTGCAGAGTTTGCACCATTCCTTTGGCAGAGGTTTTGAAAATCCCAGTGGACATCCTAAGATCATAGACCATGAGATGTAGGCACAGAAGTAGGCCATCTGGCCTATCAAGTCTGTTACACTGTGATTTGATGATCTTCACTCCACTTTTCTGTCTTTTTCCCTATTACCCTTGATTTACTTACGAATTAAAAATCTGTACAACTCATCCCTTTATGCTATAGCTTTCTACAGTCTTTCTCCACTTAAATAATATTCAGCTCTTCTATTCTTCCTGTCAAAGTCAATAACCTCACATATTCTCACATTATGTTCCACCTGCCCACTATTATATCAACCAACATATATCACTATATAGCTATTTTGTGTAAATATTTTGCTGTTACATCCTTACAAATAGACTTTAACATTTTCCCATTGTTGAGCCACTTGGTGCACAGTCAACTGCTTTTTGAATGAGTGTTACACAGGTATTTTTTTCTAAACCTTTGGGTCTTTTGTTCTAATTCTTATTCCTTTATTGCAGTTCTCTTCAAATAATGGTCAACATTTCCTTAGGTTTTTAAATTTTTAAATATCTCATCATAGCTTATATTGAGTTTGAACTTTCAATTCCCTTCATCAGTCTGTTATCTTTAATTAGGCTAGATGTGCATGTTTATAGAGCAAAACTGAAGGCTGCAAAGCTGTGCACAGTCTTGTCAGTTTGCCTTTAGCAAAAGTTTATGTCTAAATGCAGATTTTCTATTATTGTTCTTTAGACTGGTGCACAAAAATGAGGAATGAGAAGTGGATTAATCAGTGTTCTAAACTAAAGTTAAAACTAAAGATGTTGAAAGTGCACCATGTGTTTCCAGTACCTACAGTTAGCTCATTTCCAGCTGCTAAACCCTGACTGAAAATCCAACATATATTGTCTCACTGCAAGCAGGTAACTCGTAATCCATACAAGTGGAAGTTCAGAATATTCACAGGAAAGGGACTATGGCTTCACATTTATTCAAAACATAAGGACTGTATGGGTTGTGTTTAAAATTCAGGTATGCAGCAGTACAGCTAAAAAACAAAAGATTTATATTATTAATAATGCAAAATATTGTAAAGAGTCCTTCAAACTCTCTTCCTCAAAAGCCAGTGGAAGCAGTGTCTGAATATTTTTAAGGCAAAGGTAGATAAAGTTTTGATAAAGAGATGAAGAATAATCAAGGATAAGCAGGAATGTGCAGCCATGATTTTCTTGATTGCTGGAGTGGGCTTGCAGGCCCGGATGGCTCACTACTGCTCCTTATTCATATGTACGTATTTATACAAGACTTCTCTGCAGAACTGAAAGGTGTTGGAAAATGTGTTTTTATATACTTTTGGCAGAGGTGAAGGAGGAGCAAGGGGGCAGATGGTGTAAAGGCCCAGTGCAAAAGACCTGGGATAATTAACGTTGGTGAAAGAGAAAAGGAAATGCAAAATTAAGGTGTGAAAGGGAGAGAACAAATCCCCTCTCCCTTTTATCATTCTTTCCTTCTGTCAAAATGATATTTAAAAAAAATTCCATTTTTCTTCCATTTCTGAAGAATACTCATCCTGGATTTGAAACATTAACTCTTTCTGGAGATGCTGCCAGACCTGCTGAGTTTCCTTAGCATTCTCCGTGTTTGTGTCAGATTTCCAACATCCACAGTGGTTTGATTTTATTTATAAATAACTTCTTAATTTTTGACTCAGCTCCTTGACTAGTAAAACCTCAGTAACCATTTTTCCTTAAAAGTCATTCTTATTAGTTCTGCATGATTTTAATCACATTGCATTGCAGACAACAAAACCCTAAATTGGCAGTGAATTCCATACATACCCAATAATTCTGAATGTTTGCTTAAAATGCAAAATTGTGTGTGCCACTTAGTGGCTTTTCGCATTTCAAGAGAAAATTATGCAGCTTTTGTTTCCAAGTAAATCTTTGCCATTGAAAGTTGGTTTTTCACATCTGTGTCATTCAGCTAAACTTTCAACAAAAATAATTCAAGCAGTACATTAAGATTTCTTGAGGAAAATATCAAAATATTTCGAAAACCATTAAACACACAAATCACAAACTACTTTTGTATTTGAGGAAGAACTGAATAGAAAATACTTCACCAATTCAGGGAAAGAAACATGTTAACAAACCATTCTTCTGTGCTTCCCTACTTTTCAATTTAGGCACACACTCTATTTTTTAGTTGGTTTTATATTTAACTAAAAAGAAAAATGCCAACAAGAGTATCAAAATAATGTTTCACATGACAGTAAGGAGCCTCAAGGTTTATACCTCAATGGATAGGCTGGGAATTTTTCTCAAAGCACAACATGTCAGAAAGAAGCTGTGTAGCAGTATGAGATAACAAGGTGTAGAGCTGGATGAACACAGCAGGCCAAGCAGCATCATAGGAGCAGGAAGGCTGACGTTTCGGGCCTAGACCCTTCATCAGA
>NW_025971374.1:628-10746 GCF_021869965.1 Rhincodon typus | reverse complement strand
CACACTGTTATCTCTGACTCCAGCATCGGCAGTTCTTACTATCTCTGTTTGTGGGAGCTGCCTGTGAGTAAACTGTCTGCTGAGCATCCTACATTACAAAAGTGATGATCCTTCAAACCAAAGGCAGCTGTAAAATACCTGGGACATCCTGAGGTTACAAAAGGATAGCATTTGGTGGAAATTTGTCTTTTATTAAAAAAATGAGAAATACTCTATTTGCCTACGGTTACAGGAAGGCTGGATGGAGAGTGCAAGTAGTTTGTTTAAACACTTTATATTTCACAAGAAGAAATGAGCAAATCAACTCCTTCTTCTTTATTAAAAACCTCAGCATTTCCCCCAGGACTTTGCGGTTGCCTAAAAGTCAATCTGTTTAATGAGAGCAAGCGCTCGGCAAATAGTAAAACCCTGCAGCTACTGGGAACCTAAACCAAAAAACAGAAACACGCAGGTGAGCTCAGGTCAGTGTGCCTCAGTCACAGCCCAATGTGAGCACAGATAAGCAGCAGTATGTTAATCTGCTCAAATTAAGGGAGGGTACTGTCGATGCTGGGGGTCGGAAATAAAAGCAGAAAGTGCCGCTGAAACTCAGCAGATCTGACGGCAAGTGTGGAGAGAGAAACAGTGTGAATGGAAATGCAGATAACAAGGTGTGGAGCTGGATGAACACAGCAGGCCAAGCAGCAGAGGAGCAGGAAAGCTGATGTTTCGGGCCTAGACCCTTCTTCAGAAAATTCCCCTCTGATGCTGCTTGGCCTGCTGTGTTCATCCAGCTCTGCACCTTGTTATCTCAGATTCTCCAGCATCGGCAGTTCCTACTGTCTCTGAATGGAAATGCAAATGGCCTTTTTCTTTGTTGTTAAGCAACTTCTCTTCAGGAGACAATTACTGCTGCTGGTAGTTTCCTTTAAGAGGGTCCCCAGCAATTGATAACTCTATCACTTCAATCCCGGTGATCAGAGCAGGCCCCTGAGCTTTGAGCATCAAAGATCATATTTTTCTACAAAAGTATTGACATTCATTTATACACTCATTTATGCTCCTCTCTGAACCTCCTGCCCCTTTGCTTAAACCTGTGTCCCCCTGCTTATTGATCCTGCTGCAAAGGGGAAATGTTTTTTGTACACCTTTGTAGGACTTTGTACACCTCAATCAGATTCACCCCCCAACCCCGCACCCCACCCCTGCCCCCACCCCAGCCTTCCCTGCTGTAAGTAAAACACCCCCAGTCTATCCAGTCTCACTTCACAGCTGAATAACTCCAGCCCAGGTAACATCCTGGTGAATGTGCACTGCACCCTCTCTAATGCACTCACATCCTTCCTACAGTGTGGCAACCAGAACAGCTCACACTATTCCAGCTGGGGCCTAAATAACATCTTATACAACTCCATCATAATCTCCTTGCTCTTATATTCAATACCTCGCCTAATAAAGGCAATGATCCCATTATCTTTCTACACCACTTTAGTTCCCAGTCCTGCTGCTTTCACAGATCTATGGCCATTCAAACCAATGATCCTCTGATCCTCAGCTCCTACCGTCCATTGTGTATTCCTTTGCCTTGTTAATCCTCCCAAAATGCATCCCCTCTCACTCTTCTGGGTCCAATTCCATTTGTCTCTGTTGTCATCTACCCGCCCAGTCTTTATCCTCCTGTAGTCTCAGGCTTCCCCCCGTCACTATTTACCACGCTGCCGCCAATTTTCCTGTTCCCTGTGAACCTCCTGCTCACACCGCCCTACAATCAGTCTCGATCATTAATATACACAACGATCAGTCAGGGGTCCAGCACTGAACCCTGCAGTGTGCCACTGGGCACAGCACCCTTGGCCTCTGTCACTTAGACAATTTGTACCCAATTTGCCAGGTTTACCCTGGACCTCTTGGGCTTTAGCATCTCGCCCAGTCTCCCATGTGAGAACCTTGTCAAAAGCCTGACTGAAGGTCGTATAGACTACATCAACTGCACTACCCTTATTCACCCAACTAGTCGCCTCTTTGAACAACGCCATCAAACCTTCTCACAGGATCCCTCCCTGACAAAGCCATGCTGATAATTCTTGATTAACCCCTATCTCTCCAAGTAGAGATTACTCCTGTCCTTCAGAAATTTATCCAATTGCTCACCTGCTGCTGATGATAAACTACTGGTGAAAGAAATAGAGAACATTAAAAGAAAGCAAAGTAGAGAAGTGGTGAGATTTAAGGATCGAGTTCAATAGAATGAGGTCCAGGTGGCCAAAGAAATGGCTGAAAATGGTGGGGTAATTGAAATTGTGTTCACATGTGGTAGACGTACAGAGATATCTCAGAGGGGTGTGAAACTGGAGGTGATTCGAGATTGAGTTGGGCAAGACTAGAAAGGGAAAGGTGAGAATTTTTACACTGGGCGGGGGATCACTGAACCAGTGAGCTAACAGATTGCAGGGCTCCCTCAGGGATTGTCAGCCTGGATCCCATAGTCAAAACTCTGGAGTGAGACATGAATCCACAGCCTTCAGGATGAGAGTGAGCGCTATCTGATCATGATAGCAGCTACTGAAAGGACATCCCATTCAGTACCTCCCACGAGCTGTTGTAAGAGACAGAAACCCAGATTCATCCACGCACAGTTTGGGGAACCAGTCAACAGAACATTTCCGAACAGTTTTGGTTTGTGTGTGATCAAGTTTCATTTGTCAAAATATTCTGAACCTTTCCACTCTTGTGCAACCACTTCATTGGTGATGTAATCATTTTCAACACTGTTCATTGCATTTCCAGTTTTTATTTCCCCACTTTGCAGCAACAGCTAGAAACTGCTTGTTGAGCCTGGAGGGGACAAGTCTGCACCAGGTAAAGAAATCTTTGTCTCACTAGAAATTGTTGGCCAGTAATTCAGTTCATGAAATGGTTGAGTTGTTGCAATGTGACACAGACCTCAGTAGAGGTTTTGAATCAAACTGTTCAGGGGTGTTATGACAAATGTCTGGAAGAAGGTAGGACTTGAACCTAGACCTCCTGGCTCAGGGGTAGTGACACTACTGTTGCACCACACGAGTCCCCAGACTTGAATATATTGCTAACTTCAATTATTTTATTGAATCATTTTCACAGAATTATAAATATACATACTTGGAGCCATTTAACTCATTCCTTAGATTCTTAATTCCAGATATTTTATTGAATTCAGATTTGACCATCTGCTGTGGTGGGATTTGAACCCAGGTCCCTAGAGCATTACCTCAGTTTCTGGATTAACAGTCCAGCAAAATACCACTAGGCCATTGCTTCCCCTATAGTGAGCTGAAATGAAGCTGTTGATTGTTATAAAAACCCAACAGTGTTATCAATGGTTTTGGAGGAAGAAAGTGTTCCCTCTTTACTCAACTTACGATCCATTGTGATTATCAGGGAAAAACCCAACTGGTTCACTAATGTCGTTTAGGGAGGGAAACTGCCATCCTTACCTGGTCTGGCCTACATGTGACTCCAGACCCACAGCAATGTGGTTGATTCATAACTGCCCTCTGGGCAATTAGGGATGGACAATAAATGCTGCCTGACCAGCGACACCCTCATCACATGAATGAATGAGGAAAAAGATCAGCCTCATATTGGGATTACTCAGAATAAAACACTGAATATTTAAGTTGAAGATCTCGGGAAATGTTCTCTTGTTCTGTTGGTTGGGAAGGGACATCGACCATCCAACTCATTCTCCCATCCCATTCGTCAGATGGCTCAACAATAACACAGTGGTTGAGAATACCTTGAAGTCCTGAAGATTTCCAGTCGGTGGGGGAGGTTTGAAAATACAAGGAGCAACACAACTTCAGTTCCCTTTTTTGTGCGGAAAGCATGTTTGGAAATGTGACACCTTAAAGTTTCCCCCACATTTACTACTGCCACTGCCACGTTGAAAGGTGGTTAGACTTTCTGTTGCCAGGTACCTGTGCAGCATCAACATTATCGGCTGTGCCTGAAATATTGTCCAGGATTCACTGTGTGTTCTCACAGGCTGCTTCTGTATTGGAGGAGTTAAGGATGGGACTGTGCTATCCTCGGTGAAGGTCTCACTGCTGGAGGATCGGTCAATCAATAAAGCATCTGAAGGTGACAGTCCAGGACACAATGATGAGGAACTCCTGATTTGATTTATTATTGTCACATGTACCTAGGTACAGTGAAAAGTAATGTTTTGTGTGCACTACAGGCAGATCATACCAAACAAAGAGCATAGGGTAATAGAACAGAGAAAGGAATACACAGTTACAGCTGCAAAGAAGATGCATATAAAGCAAGATCAACATTAGATTTGAAATTGGAGAGGTCCGTTCAGAAGTCTGATAAGAGCTGGGGAGAAACTGTTCTTGAACCTGTTGGTATATTTGTTTGAGCTTTTGTATCTTCTGCCTGATGGAAGAGGTTGTAAGCAGTTATAACCAGGGTGGGAGGGTTCTTTGCCAAAACATTGAATGTATTCGAAAGGCAGCTAGATATAGCACTTGGGGCGAATGGGATTAAAGGTTATGGGGAGAAAGCAAGATTAGGCTGTTGAGTTGGATGATCAGCCATGATGGTGAAGAATGGCAGGGCAGGCTCAAAAGACCAAATGGCCTCCTCCTGCTCCTATCTTCTATGTTTCTATGTTGGCTGCCTTCCCGAGGCAGCAAGAAGTATAGATGTTCAGTTTCAAGATAATGAGAGGTTTTAAGAGAGTGGTTAAAAAGATCTGGTCAATGGATTAATATTTAGAGGTCATAAGTTCAAAATCTTTGAAAGATGGAGTCAATGGATGGAAAGTTGGCTTGCGTGATGGACTGAGTTGTGTTTACAACTCTCTGTAGTTTCTTGCAGACCTGGGCAGAGCAGTTGCCATCCCAAGCCGTGATCCATCTGGATAGAACGCTTCCTATGGTGCATCTATTAAAATTGGTGAGAATCCTCACGGACATGCCAAATTTCCTTAGCCTCCTGAGGAAGCAGAGGCATTGCAACGCTTTCTTGACCATTGGATCAATGTGACAGGACCAGGATAGATTGTTGGTGATCATCTCTCCTAGGAACTTGATGCTCTCAACCATCTCCACCTCAGCTCCACTGATACAGGCAGGGACATGCCCTCCTCCCCACTTCCTGCAGTCAATGACCAGCTCTTTCGTTTTGCTGACGTGAGGTCTTTACCCCGCACCACCAAGTACTCTATCTCTTTCCTGTATTCTGTCTCATCATTACTTGAGATTTGGCCAGCAACAGTGATGCCAAAAGCAAACTTGTAAATGGAGTTAGGACAGGATTTGGCCACACAGCAGCAACATCCTGCAGCAACACCCATGGCAATAGAATGACTGGCCTCAAAAAAACCCACTACAATCTTCCTTTGTTCTTGTAGGACACTAACTGAACTACATCTCAGACAACTGGTCGTGCTGACTGGTGGTCACTGCAGGGTTCACATAGTATCCCTGCAGAGTATGAACTTGCACTAAGATGTTACAGATGATTCTTAACTTGCGTGCTCCTTACATTCTGGTGCCATTTTAGTGAAACTGTCTCACAATCTTCTCACAGCTAAACACTAGCATTCTTTATAGAGAGGTCAATGGGTAGCTCTCACATCAGCGAGTGTGGGAACTCTCTGCCACAGAAAGCAGCTGAGGCTAGAGCTGTGAATGTTTTCAAATAGGAGTTAGATATAGCTCTTAGACCTAAAGAGATCAAAGGGTCTTTGATTTTGATTTTATTATCACGTATACTGAAATACAGTGAGAAGCTTTGTGTGCAAGTGGTACAGGCAGATCACAGCAAGAAAAGGATGTACAGATCAAAAAGTCTTAGAGGCATACAAGCTATATTGCATTATTTGAGGCTAGAGTCCATTCAACAGTCTGATAACGGCCAGAAAGAAGCTGTTCCTGAACGTGCTGATGTGTGTTCAGGCTTCTGTATCTTCTGCCTGATGGAAGAGGTTGTGAGAGGTCATTACCGGGGTGCAGTGGGTCTTTGATAATGTTGGCCGCCTTTCCGCAGCAGCGAGCTGTGTAATTGGAGTCCATGGATGGAAGGTTGGCTTCAGTGATGCACATCACGTTCTGTAGCTTCTTACGGTCCTGGGCAGAGCAGTTGCTGTAACAGGCCATTACGGACCTAGACAGTATGCTTTCTATGGTGTATCTGTGGAAGTTGGTGAGGGGCCTTATGGACATGGCAAATTTCCTGAGCTGCCTGGGGAAGAAGAGGCATTGTTGTATCTTCTTGACTGTCGCATCTACATGGGAAGTCCAGGACAGGTCGTCGGTTATCATCGCACTGGGGAACTTGATGATCTTCACTCTCTCAACCTCAATTCCACTCATGTAGATGGGGGCATGTTCTCCTCCTTTCTTCCTGAAGTCAGTGATCTGTTCTTTAGTCACCTTACGACAACAACTGCAGAATCTCATTGGTTATAGATCAAACACATGAAAGGCACTATATAAATACAAGTCTTTATTTTCTCTCCTTTCTGCAAAGATGAAAAGGCATGAGAGAGTGTAGAGAAGAGATTTGACAGAATGTTACAAGGATGAGGAATTTCTGTTTTGAGAACAGGTTAGAGAAACTTAAGCTGGCCTCTTTAGAACTGAGAAGGTGACAAGGTGAATTATCAGAGACAGTTTCAAGATGGTGAGAGGTTTTAAGAGAGTGGTTAAAAAGATCTGGTCAATGGATTAATATTTATAGGTCTTAGGTTTAAAATCTTTGACAAAATATCTAGAAAGGAGATGTGCAAAATTGGTTTTGCACAGTTGTCAATCTGGAACATTTTGTCTGTAAGTGAGTGGAAGCTGATTTCATGAATAATTTAACACCTGTTTGAGGATGAGAAACTTACAGGGTTATGGATTAAAAAATGGGGATTTCAGACTGGGCACAGCTGATTTTGCAAAGAGCCAGCACAGGCAGCAGGCTGAATGGCCTCCTCCTGTGCTGCAGGCCTACACGAGGCGATGTCAGTGAGCACTTGCATAAAGCAAGCTGGACGATAACGGTGCAGGCTGATTTGTAACAGACGCTTCTAATGTATTTTTAAACAGGACAATGGATAAAAATCTCCGACTCCTCATGCTGTGTGACAAAATGGACGGAGAAGCTATAAGTATGGAGAGGTCAGTAACCTACACAGAATATGGAGTAACGAAAGCAGCTCAATCAGACTTTTTTTTACTCAATTGTGACCATGTGCTTGTGAACCAGCCTTTGGGTTGGCAGATTGCATTTCCACTCAACCAAATCCCTCAACAAGATCACAGCTGATTTTCTGCTTCGACACTCTTCCCCTCCCTCCCTACAGCAAACTCCTGTTCCTTTATTTCCCCGAAAACTCAGCAACTGAACACACTCAGTCCTCTGGGCCGAGGAAGTCTAAAGATTCACAGCTCTGAAGGAAGAAATCTCAGTTCTAAACATCAGCCTTTGACCCCAAGAACATACCACTCTGTCACAGATTCCTGACCCCCATGGGAAAACAAACTCTCAGGTGTTTATCCTATTAAACCCCTTCAGAATACTCTCATTTCAATTAGATCACCTCTCATTCATCTACACACAAGGGAAGGTGATGGCCTAGTGATATTACTGCTGGACTGTTAATCCAGAGAGTCAATTAATGTCTGGGGTCCCAGGTTCAAATCCCACCACAGCAGATGGTGGAATTTGAATTCAACAAAAAAAATCTGGAATTAAGAGTTTAATAATGACCATGAATCCATTGCTGATTGTCAGGGAGGGAAAAAAACCCATCCAATTCACTAAATGCCCTTTAGGGAAGGAAACTGCCATCCTTACCTGGTCTGGCCTACATGTGACTCCAGACCCACAGTAATGTGGTTGACTCTCAATTGGGCAATAACTGCTGCCCAGCCAGCGATGCCCTCATCCTGTGAATGAATAAAGAAAGGGAATACAGACCTAGTTGACTTAATCTCTTCAATGGGGACAAAAGCCTCTTCCCAAGAACTAGCCTTTGTTGTATTTAAGACAACAAGGTGCAGGGCTGGATGAACACAGCAGGCCAAGCAGCATCATAGGAGCAGAGAGGCTGACGTTTCGGGCCTAGACCCTTCATCAGAAAAGGGGGAGGGGAAGGGGGTTTTGAAATAAATAGGGAGAGAGTGGGAGGCGGATAGAAGAGGGATAGAGGAGAGGATAGGTGGAGAGGAAACAAACAGGTCGAAGAGGCGGGGATGGGGCCAGGAAAGGTGAGTGTAGGTAGGGAGTTAGGAAGGGGATAGGTCAGTCCAGGGAGGACGGACAGGTCAAGGGGGCGGGATGAGGTTGGTCGGTAGGAGATGGAGGTGCGGCTTGAGGTGGGAGGAGGGGATAGGTGGGAGGAAGAACAGGTTAGGGAGGCAGGGACGAGCTGGACTGGTTTTGGGATGCGGTGGGGGGAGGGGAGATTTTGAAACTTGTGAAATCCACATTGATACCATTGGGCTGCAGGGTTCCCAAGCGGAATATGAGTTGCTGTTCCTGCAACCTTCGGGTGGCATCGTTGTGGCACTGCAGGAGGCCCAGGATGGACATGTCGTCTGAGGAATGGGAGGGGGAGTTGAAATGGTTCGCGACTGGGAGGTGCAGTTGTTTGTTGCGAACCGAGCGTAGGTGTTCTGCAAAGCGGTCCCCGAGTCTCCGCTTGGTTTCCCCGATGTAGAGGAAGCCACACCGGGTACAGCGGATGCAGTATACCACATTGGCAGATGTGCAGGTGAACATCTGCTTGATGTGGAAAGTCTTCTTGGGGCCTGGGATGGGGGTGAGGGAGGAGGTATGGGGGCAGGTGTAGCACTTCCTGCGGTTGCAGGGAAAAGTGCCGGGTGTGGTGGAGCTGGAGGGGAGTGTGGAGCGGACAAGGGAGTCACGGAGAGAGTTGTCCCTCCGGAAAGCAGATAAGGGTGGGGAGGGAAAGATGTCTTTGGTGGTGGGGTCGGATTGCAGATGGCGGAAGTGTCGGAGGATGATGCGTTGGATCCGGAGGTTGGTGGGGTGGTACGTGAGGACGAGGGGGATTCTTTTTTGGTTTTTATTGCGTGGACGGGGTGTGAGGGATGAGGTGCGGGAGATGTGGGAGACACGGTTGAGGGCGTTCTCGACCACCGAGGAGGGGAAGTTACGGTCCTTGAAAAACGAGGACAACTGAGATGTACGGGAGTGGAATGCCTCATCCTGGGAGCAGATGCGGCGGAGGCGAAGGAATTGGGAATAGGGGATAGCATTTTTGCAGGAAGGTGGGTGGGAGGAGGAGTATTCTAGGTAGCTGTGGGAGTCGGTGGGCTTGAAATGAATATCGGTTTCTAGGTGGTTGCCCGATATGGAGACAGAGAGGTCCAGGAAGGGGAGAGAGGTGTTAGAGATGGTCCAGGTAAACTTAAGGTTGGGGTGGAAGGTGTTAGTGAAGTGTATGAACTGTTCGAGCTCCTCGTGGGAGCACGAGGCGGCGCCGATACAGTCATCAATGTAACGGAGGAAGAGGTGGGGTTTAGGGCCAGTGTAGGTACGGAAGAGGGATTGTTCCACGTAACCTACAAAGAGGCAGGCGTAGCTTGGGCCCATGCGGGTACCCATGGCTACCCCCTTTGTCTGTAGGAAGTGGGAGGAATTGAAAGAGAAGTTGTTGAGTGTGAGGACGAGTTCGGCTAAGCGGATGAGGGTGTCAGTGGAGGGGGACTGGTCGGGCCTGCGGGACAGGAAGAAGCGGAGGGCCTTAAGGCCATCTGCATGGGGAATGCAGGTGTAGAGGGACTGGACGTCCATGGTAAAGATGAGGTGTTGGGGACCGGGGAATTGGAAGTTCTGGAGGAGGTGGAGGGCGTGGGTGGTGTCACGGACATAGGTAGGGAGTTCCTGGACCAAGGGGGAGAAAATGGAGTCGAGATAGTTGGAGATCAGTTCGGTGGGGCAGGAGCAGGCGGAGACAATGGGTCGACCAGGGCATTCAGGTTTGTGGATTTTGGGAAGGAGATAGAAGCGGGCAGTGCGAGGTTGGGGAACGATGAGGTTGGAGGCCGTGGGTGGGAGGTCACCTGAGGTGATGAGGTTGTGGATGGTTTGCGAGATGATGGTTTGGTGCTCAGGGGTGGGGTCATGATCAAGGG
>NW_025971374.1:0-528 GCF_021869965.1 Rhincodon typus | reverse complement strand
TGGGAGGTCACCTGAGGTGATGAGGTTGTGGATGGTTTGGGAGATGATGGTTTGGTGCTCAGGGGTGGGGTCATGATCAAGGGGGCGGTAGGAGGAGGTGTCGGAGAGTTGGCGTCCGGCCTCGGCGATGTAGAGGTCAGTGCGCCATACTACAACTGCACCTCCCTTGTCCGCGGGTTTTATGGTGAGGTTGGGATTGGAGCGGAGGGAGCGGAGGGCTGCACGTTCTGCGGGGGAGAGGTTGGAGTGGGTGAGAGGGGTGGAGAGGTTGAGGCGATTGATGTCTCGACGGCAGTTGGAGATGAAGAGGTCGAGGGAGGGTAGGAGGCCTTGGGGTGGTGTCCAGGAGGAGGGGGTGTGTTGGAAGCGGGAGAAGGGGTCAGTAGAGGGAGGGTTAGGTTCACGGTTAAAGAAGTAAGCGTGGAGGCGGAGGCGGCGGAAAAACTGCTCTATGTCCAAGCGTGAGCGGTATTCGTTGATCTGTGGGTGGAGGGGGACAAAGGTGAGCCCTTTACTGAGGACTGACCG
>NW_025971373.1:0-10748 GCF_021869965.1 Rhincodon typus | reverse complement strand
TAGACCCTTCTTCAGACCCTTTTTCTGAAGAAGGGTCTAGGCCCGAAACGTCAGCTTTCCTGCTCCTCTGATGCTGCTTGGCCTGCTGTGTTCATCCAGCTCTACACCTTGTTATCTCAGATTCTCCAGCATCTGCAGTTCCTGCTATCTCTGAAACAGTAAATTCAAGGATAGTTTTCCCTTGAACAGCATACTTCATACGAAGGAAGTTGTCAAACTGAAGACCGTTTTGAAAGGTCAAGTGTCACAGCTAAAGGTAAAGTCTGCACTGAAGCCTTGTTTCACATTTGCCATCTCCTGGCAAAACACAAGGAATCATTCACAGATACAGAAGTAATTAGAGAGCAATGACTGTGACCACTGACTTTCTATTCAAAATCTTTAAGAACAAAGCAGAAATAATAAAGGCAAACATAACACATCATTTGGTGCTTCCACAGGAGGAAAGATGAGGACCCTCTTTGTCGGAAGGCATCCTTCAGCAATTACTGTAAGACCTGTAATTACTGTCTCTCACTGCAGTTTGATGAATCCTTCGTCATAACCCATACAGCCCAGTGAATGGTTTTTAAGGATTTAACAACTAAAGATTTTCTCACCCCTTTGCCTCTTAAAAAGGGAACTAGAGGTAAGGATATCTATAATGCTTTCAAAAGGTACATGCTTGAGAAAAACATTCTGAACAAGAAACTGGTTTCCATTGCAACTGATGGTGCACCAGCTGAGCCTGGCACAAATGTGGGCATTGTTGAATTTTGCAGAAATGATCCTGATTTTCCCTCTTCTGACCATGTGGTAAGCAAACATTCACAAGCGAAGTCATGGACTTTTCTCAAATAATGTAAGTGGCTAATACTGCAAACTCGATTTGAGCAACACCCCTACAGCGCGGCTTGTTTAAATCCTCACTTGACAAACTTAATGCTGCCTATGATGAACAGATGTTCGATGAAGATGTTAGGTGGTGAAGTCAATAGAAAAGTCCTGCAAAGATTTTTAGATCTGATGCCTGAAATCAACACTTTTCATCAATGAACGAAATGTTCAGTGAGCTGGCAGACAATACGTGGCTACTTGACTTCAGGTTCCTTGCAGACGTAACGTCAAAACTAAATGAGCTGAATTGTGAGCCATAGGAAAAGGGCAGAGATTCAGCACATATGATTAGCAATGCAAATGTGTTGAAATTGAAACTGGGTCTGTGATCCTCCCTATTAAAGAAATAAAATGCTATAACACTTCCAAACTGGAAAAAAATGCTACAAAAATCAAATCAAAGAGAAATGGTTCCAACTAGAAAATGTTCTTGCACACCTGAGGAAGTTTGCAGACAAATTCAACAGCTGATTTCATGTATTTGATGTGATGGAACAAATAGTCATGATGGTCACAAATCCATTCCTTCAAGCCGCCATTGGTGGGCTGGCTATGAAATTCCATCAGCTGATTGATTAACAAAGCAGTGCAGTTGATATGGAGATAATTACTACACAAAACCATATTGAGCTGAAAGTCAGAACGAGGGTCAGTGATTTTTAGGGGCTTATAAACTGAGAAAAATACCCACTCCTATAATCATGTACTTACTTTGATTCACATACCTCTGTGAAACAGAATTCTCCCAAATGAAGATAATGAAGTCCAAGTTTCATACCCACCTCACAGATGATGGGCTGTAAACAACTATCAGCCTTAAACTCTAACCCAGACTCCAAGGCATTGGCACATAATGTGTAGTCACAGGTGTCACACTGAGACTCCGTGACTAGAAGACAAAATGAATAGCTATATATACTTGGTTTTAGATTTCTATAGCATTAAAAATAAACTGATTATTTTTTGTTTGGGTGGATCTTGGGTTGCACATAAAATCAGTCATGATTTTGTGCTTGAAAAGGTTGGAGACCGCTGCAACAGTAGTACAGCGAAGTGAAAATTATTACATACAATATTGGAATGTGCCGTAAATACTATTCTATACAAGTAAGGAATGGTAATAATTACTGTAACATATGATAAGGGAAACAAGCAGTGCAGACTAGTCCATCCAAAAGAATGAATGGATGGTGAATCCTGTTTTGTATAGTACAGTAAGGTGCTGTGAATATTATCATTTCACAAACACCTCAAGTTAAACCATTGTTTAGACAGAGTTCAGGCATATACTTTCCTGGTCAGAATTTTATTCCAACTCACACACAAACTGCTAACCATTCTAACTAATTGCTCCCCCACACATACATGTACACACCCAATCCAGTTTTCACCCAATTACCTGTATTTAACATATAATCATCACCTGTTCCCTAGTTACACTTGGTCTCAGGCATCCCCCTCCAGACCCTAGCAGATAATAACATTATATACACTGGACAAATCAGAGTGAATACTGTACTATACAGCAGAGGAATGGACAGTGGAAGCTGTTATATTGTGATGATGTTGTGGCTTTAAGAAGTATGTTTTGTCTTGGTTCCTTTTAGAGAAAATTTGGGATACAAGTTTTGAGCAGTCTGTGAAAGGATAAACAACTTGTGAGGCCTTGCGTTTTCTTTTTAGGTTGGAACAATAGAAGCAGCCTGGCCGAGCATGGCCAGCTGTCACTAACCAGGATTTCTTTCTTTTTTAGTTTTTTAGGTTTAGCTTTAGGCAGTTGCTGATGGAGTCTCAACAGGGCTGGAAGCTGCAGTAAATATCTTCTGGCTGCTACTCTCTCTAGGTTTTCACTTGATACTTTCTCTCTCTCTTCCTCTCTGCTGCTGGGTTGGATGTGAGAAATCTGATTTCTGAATTTGTTTCTTTTGCCAAAGGTGTGATTATGGAATGTTACTATGTTGGAACATTTAATTAGTAATAGTTACTGTATCTATTATTCTGTTAGGTTTTCCAATAGTGTTGTTATTCTATGTTCTTCTTTCTTTCGTTGTATCTTAACTGTAGTATTTGACTAAATTGTCTTTTGCTTAACATCGAGTAGTTTGACCAGTTGAATTGCATCTGGAAACAGCACTTTACAGTTGCCTTTAAAATAAGAAAAGATTAGGGTCTAGGCTACCTTCGTAAAATATTTTGAGTGGATCTGGTCTGGTCCATAACATTATACTATAGAGTATTGAGCAATGAATACTACTCCATTCAAAGGAGAAATATACAGTGTTTTATACAAGTGAGGTAATGACTGTAAATAATATGATATAGAATATGTGACTGAACTGTGCACATTATTTAATGCAAGAGAGAAATGGACAGTGAATACTGTTGTATAAAATCGATGAAAGGACACCGAAGACTTTTCTATGTAACAGAGGAATAAACAATGAATACTATTGTTACAATTGAGAAAAGGGCAGACAATACTACTGTATACAATAAAGGAACAAGCAATCAATACTGTTCCAATTAATAGATGAATAAGCAAAATGACTTTTATTTATAGTAGAAGCTCAGACAGTGAATAAGGTTATGTACAATAGAGGAATGTTGCAGTGAATAATATTATTTACAATCCTGAAATGATCAGTGAATACTATGATATACAATAGAGGAACAAGCAATGAATATTGCTATGTACAATAGGAGAATGAGCAGTGAACTCTGAAACACACAATAATGTTACAGGAAATGAAACTGCTAATTACAGTCAAGGACGAGGCAACAAATACTTTTATAAACAAGAGAGAATCAGTCAGTGAATACTGCTTTATTCAAAAGAGAAATGTGCAGTTATTACTGTTATATACAATTAGGGAATTTGCAGAAAATACTGATGTACGTATTGGAGGGATGCACAGTGAATTTTATTCTGTGACAGTGCAATGGACAGTGATTACAGATGTAAAGAATAGAGAAATGGTGCAATGAATACTTCTTGATACAAGAGATGAACAGATAACAATTAGTATTGTGTGTGTGTGTGTGTGTGTGTGTAAAGCAGTGAATACTATTGCATACAGTAAAGGAAACCATCAGTGAATCCTGTTTTATACAGTGAAGGAATGGATGGTAAACATTGCTACTTATGAAAGTGGAATGGGCAGTGATTACTATTATAAAGTAAGAGAGAAACAGGCAGTAAATCCTATTTTATATAAGTGAGGAACAGACAGTGAATACTTCTTTGTATATGAGTATATTTAAAATGGAGATAGATAGGTTCTTGATTGTCAAGGGGATTAAAGGTTTCGGGGAGAAAGTGGGAGAATGGGGTTGAGAAAATTATCAGCATGATTGACTGGCAGAGCAGACTCGATGGGCTGATTGGGCTAATTTCTGCTCCTATGTCTTATGGTCTGATAGGAATGGGCAGTGAACACTATTCCTTATAAAAGATGAACAGACAATGAATACCATTTTATCGAACAGAGGAATGGTGCAATGAAAGCATTTCTATATAAGCAAGGAACAAATAAACAACAGAGGATTGAACAGTGAATACTATTCTATATGATAAAGGAAAGGACAGTGGGTACACTAAACACTGTTCTATACACTAGAGGAACATGCAGTGAATACTGTTCTGGACAACACAGGAATGGATGGTGAATACTGTAAAATGCATTGGAGTAACAAATGAATACTGTTACACACAAGAGAAGAACAGGCAGTGAATGCTATTATATGCCAGAAAGGAATGAATACCCTTGGCACACTATTATATACAGTAGAAGAATGGCAGTGAATACTGGGCTATATTTAAAAAAAATCAATTAATGCTATTACCTATAAAAAAGGAATAGGTAATGAAAGCTGTTTCTTACAATAGAGGAGCAAGCAGGGAGTAACGTCACGGACAATTGAGGAATGAGTAGTGAATAGAGTTATATGAAAGCGTTGAGAATACATATTTATCCCTAAGGTCTATGTGAAAAATTGAAAGATATGGAACAGTTCGGCCATTTTCTGGGTTTATAGGTGGTTTTATGAAGGATGTAAGTCAGAAATGTAATGTGTGCTGCAAGTCACTTCCTGTTCACAGTAAAGTCAAGGGACTTTGGAGAAAAGGTCAAGCAAAGCTATCAAGGAGATAAGAGTTTATAGCACTTAATTACTGGAAAATCTAGTTTTGAAAAGACTGTGGGCCTTCTATGCTGTTGGTTGTCTAGCAACCATTTCTAGAATTTGTTTTCTGTTTTTAGAGATGTAAGATACCCCAGAAGCTTGATGTCTCTGTCCTCAAATCTTTTCTCAATAAAAGTTTCTGAGAACCCAAAACCAGTATTTCTGACCACCTTGTAAAGCCTGGCAAACTAGATTGTGACCAATTTCCAAAGATGCCGATCTAGATTGATTGCAATCTTAACTAAGCATCTTCCAATAGTTTCTGTCTGTTCACAATTCGGTTTTGTTGACAGGAAACCAGGTGGACTGTGAGAAGTTCTCTCCTTATATCTTTTGTTTTCAGGCCCTTGGCCAACAGAGCTTTTTTATCCCTTTTTTGCTTTCTTTTTTTTAAACTATCGTCTCTGCTGAGATTGTTGAGTTTTTGTGTTGTGTCACTGTGTTTGTGTTTGGATTAAGGAGATATAAATTTTCTAGATGAAAGGTTTGATGTTAATTAGTATTTGCCACTTGCTTTTAAAATGAAGTTTGATTCGAATAAACAGATTATTATGAATTCAAAGAAGCCTGAAAAAAGATGCTTTTTATTCTGGATGGCAATACAAAAAAAAGGCAATTGGCCTTTTTGGTGATTGAATCAATACATTTGTGCTAATGGTGTGAGTGATGGAGTACTGGGACTGATTGTCAGTGTATTCTCACATTCACAAACATAACATAGTTTGTGGGATTGGAGTGGGATGTTAGATGTGGACCACATGAATTTGGACATGAAGTAACAGTAATTGTTAAAAAAAAAGGACAGATGCTAAATTTCTCAATTTATAAAACCAAACTGGCAGTGAAGACAGCTGAAACATTCCTGCAAGTGCAGGGAGTATCCCTGACTTGTTTTCGGGATTTAACTAAGGCTAAACTAGAGCAATTGGCAAAGGAGATAAAGATGGAATTTGCTGCAAAAGCTAAGGCAGAAATAAATGGAGTGTTAGCACAACATTTGTGAATAGTGGAAATAAAAGAGGGATCAGGTTTTCCAAGTAATCAAGAATCAGGATTAGTTCTGATTGAATTATATTTAAAGAAGATTGAGCCTGAAAAGAAATGAAACAGCCTGAAATAGAAGAGAAATTAGAAATTAAGAAACATTAACTTGAAAAAAGGAAAGAGAGCATTTAAAAAGCTGGAACTATACTGCATGACAGAGAAAAATGACTGCCATTGGAAATACCAGTTTAAAAGGGTGAAGCTAAACAAAGAGATCTTAGGTGCTAAGGAAGGTTTTGACAGGGAATATCCCAAACCATAATATTAATTCCAGTCAGGAAATGTTTAAATTTGTACATGCCTTAACAAGATTTGAAGAAAACGATGTGAAGACATTCTTTATTTTGTTTCAAAAGGCAAAAAAGAGCTAAGGAACAGTTGATATTGCTCATACAAAGCATATTGACAGGTACAGCACAAAACATTTCTTCTTCACTTTCAAAAAGTATTCGCACCCATTATAATGCAGTAAATAAAGGCTATTGTTAGTGCATGTAAGTTCCTGATGCATACAGACACATTGTATTTGCAAAGCAAATCTAAGCACAGGGCAGTGAGAAACATCCATACCATGCAAACTGAAAAGGTCCCTCTCTCCCACTCTCCTTCCATGTGCTTGAAAAGACTAGAAAACCAAGAAAGCTGAAAAGAAAAAAATTCTAACATGAAGAAGCCTAGGTCCACCAGATCAACTATCAAAGTGAAGAGCATCACTTTACAGACAATAGCAAAGAGCACAAACAACGTTGCTGAAATGAAAAGAAACTATGAGAAACAATTTAACCTACCCTTGAGATCTGAACCTTTGAATTCAAATTTTATCTTCCCTGGGCTGTTTCCCCCTCATTCTGTCTGCAGTAAACCAACTGGCTTTTGCCTGTTTCAATTGTGCAAGAGTAAGTGTACATTTGAAGGTTTGCTTAAAGGGATATAGTTTAAATTGCAGAATAGTGGATTAGTAATCCTTTCTTTTCTTTGCCATTTGAATTACTTTTCTCCTGAACAGCAGTCAGTTATGCAAATTGAACCTCTTGGTGGTCTAATTGGGATTTTACGCGTTTTGTGATGGCTTGCGGAACAGTGGAGCCTTATTATCTGCACACTCTTCCTGGTTAAGTCATGACATGTTTGATACAGGTATTAGGAGAAAATGCCATGTATGAAGTTCATAGAGAAATTATTCTCTGAGAACAATTTAAAAATTCACTTCCTCTAGTAATTAGACCCTATGTTGGAAACCAGAGGGTTGCAACAGCTGGACAGGCAGCAGGGATGGCTGACAATTATGAGTTGGTCCATAAAATTACGTCTTTTCTCCCTCACCACCACAAACCAAAGATTGACAGAAGATGGAAGAGTGAAAGGAGGGCAAGTAAACAGGGTAAAGAAGGCACAGCTGGGAATACTCTGGGAATTCCTCCTCAGATGAAAAAGGGATGAGGTTAGAAGTGAAAATTGTATCCCTTAATGTTTCCATTGCCATAAACCTTTGCTTAGAAGTCTGGAAGTTGCATGGGAAACCCGTGGGACTCAGTGAGGTTCATAAAAGTGTTTCTGGAAAAGGAGATTAGCACAGAAGCACAACAGATCAAACTGTATCTTTAACTACAAATGTGAGACCAAAGGTAAACATGCTCTGAGAACAGGAGAGCTGATAAATGAGAGATAGATAAATAGATGAGAGGTATAAATTATTTTTGTTTATTTGTCAAACATTACAGCTAAATCCATACTATATTAAGGAATACAGTAGCTACTAAGTCCACACAATATTAAGGGATAATTGAGCAAATTTTGATGGTGAATGACATATTTTCTTTCCTCTTGAGATTTTTGTAAAGGAATTAGTGGAGAGTAATTATGCATCCTTTTCACAAAGTGTACTTAGACTGTGAATTAATGTCTGGAATAGGGATAGTACAGGTTGTTTAGAAGTTACCTGTGGTGTTTATGTACTCTTAGGTAATGATCTGGCAGAAGTGAAAGTTGTCTCTTTGCCCATAATCACAGAAAGTCCAAATGAAGTTAGAGACTGAACAATTACAAGAACAAGTTCAGTGTATTTTTCCTTTGCATGCGGTGGTCAGATCAATGATCAAACAAAGTCCATCACCAGGGGTCAAAGTTATACCACAAGTAGTTATTAAGGTAGCCAAAGTTTTCTTTAAAGGATGGGGATTATTCAAAGTGTTTAACTGAGGCTCAACAAAGAGAGTAGGATTAAACAAATTAACACAATTAACCCAAACTAAAGTTGAGGCTAAGAGAGTTCCAGAGTGTTTCCAGGTTAAAAATGTGGCTTTGATGAGCAGGCGGAGATCTTCTCACAGACCTGAGGATGAAGAGTGGTCAATTGTTCATTAGGTAGTGGTACTGCCCAGATATCACAAAGAGACATTGCAATTAGCATATTAAGTTTCTATGGCAGGACATGTAGGAATACAGAAAACTCAGATATTGATAAAACAACATTTTTATTGGCCAGTGTTTCATTAGGATGTAGTGCAGTTTTTGTAAAGCATGTTAAATAGTGAGAAAACCTCAACATACAATTAGCAGCTTTAATACTCTTATTAGGTTTTGAGAACCACTCAGTAGGGTGCAAGTAGAATGTGGGCAACTATTATCGGATATTCAACATTACAGATATGATAGCAGTTTCTAGAAGCTATTTCTTTGAGAACAATCACAGCTAAAGTAGTCATGGAAAAATTAACTCAGTTTTTTACTCGCTATATACCACCAATAGAAATACAGTCAAACCAAATTTCCTATGTTGTGCTTAAAAATAATGTGTAACTTGGGGAAAAGACATTTCCAGTCCACAATATATCATCCACAAACACAGGAAACTTTGGAGAGATACCATCAGACTCAAAACAATGATTAAAGCATATTGTAATGAATATCTCCATGATTGGGACAGAGATCTGCATTTTCTGTAATTTGATACCAAAGACTCACCAAATAAATCTACAAGGCCCATTTGATCTTGCAAAGGCATGATTCAGTGGTCTGTACAAGGTAATAAAGAATGTTGGTGAAGTGAATTAGCTGGTAGACACTCCAGATCAGAGGAAGAAAAGTGGTTTGCGTCATGTTAGCATGTTGAAACAATACTGTTGTTGAGAGGAAGATAAGAAGAAGCAAATATACCATCTAGTAAGAATAGGACAGGATGACAGAGGCAGTAAGAGTGAGTAGGAGGAGCTGTAGATAATTCACAAACTGAACCTCCTACTATCCAGTCAGCCAATACTGAAACAGAAACATAATACTATAGATACCGGAGATCTAAAATTAAAACAGAAAATGCTAGAGAAGCTCAGCAGGACTGGGCAGCACCTCTACATCATTGCTCTCTACACAGATGTTGCCGGACCTGCTGAATTTCTCCAGCACTTCTAATTTTTATTTAAGCCAATATATGATTACTGGGACACTCATTCTTAGAAAAATGATAATAGGAGAATCTCATGTGGTTACTTATGGAATTCAAGGAGAATGATACAGATAAACTAGGGTATATAATTTTAGGCAGGCATGATTTGGATATCAGGG
Source organism: Rhincodon typus (assembly GCF_021869965.1). Taxonomy (NCBI): domain Eukaryota; kingdom Metazoa; phylum Chordata; class Chondrichthyes; order Orectolobiformes; family Rhincodontidae; genus Rhincodon; species Rhincodon typus. The sequence goes on along the minus strand of NW_025971373.1, from coordinate 1,085 downwards.
AATCTGCACCAATAAAACAACATGCTATCATTTAAGTCTGAAAGACACGGTCAGGAGAAAATAACTTGAAACAAGCTCTTGTGGATTGGTGGTAGTACTCCTACCTCTGGCCCAGAAGGCCTGGGTTCAAGTCCTACCTGTTTCATCTGTGTTCAACATGGAAATTAAAAATATTGAGAAAATCACTTATTGATCCTAGTCAAAGCAAACTTGGCAGATGGAAAATAATGTGTGGAAAGGTGAGGTTATGCACGTTGGCAGCTAAAATATTATTTAAATGGAGAAAGACTACAGAAAGCTATGGAACAGAGCGATTTGGGAGACCTGTCCATGAATTACAGAAAAGATAGTTTCCAACTTCAGTGGGTAATAGGAAGACAAATGGAATGTTGTCCTTTATTTAAAAGGGAATGGAAAATTAATGTCAGAAGGTTTGCTAAAACTAAACAAGGTACTAGTCAAACCACAGCTGAAATACTGTGAACAGCTTTGGCCTCTTTATCCAAGGAAAGATATATTGGCATTGGAGGCAGTCCAGAGAAGGTTTACTCTAGGCTGATACCAGCTATGGAAGGACTGTCTTATAAGGAGAGGTTAAGTAGACTGGGGCCCGTACTCGTAGGAATATAGAAGAATGTCAGGCAACTTTATTAAAACATGCAAGATTCTTAAGGGACTGCATGGGGTAGATGCAGAAAGATTGTTTTCCTTTGTAGGAGAGTCCAGGATCAGAGGGCATAATCCCAGAGTAAGGTGTTGCACATTTAAGACAGAGATGAGGAGTTTCTTCTCTCAGACGGTAGTGAATCTGTGGAATTCCTTACTGTAGAGGGCTGTTTAGGATGGTCATTAAGAATATTCCAGGCTAAGAAGGACAGAGTTTTAATCAGTAAGGGAGTTAAAGGCAGGGAAGTGGAGTTGAGGATTTTCAGATTGGTCATGATCTCACACACTCAATGGGCTGAATGGCCTACTTCTGTTCTTATGTCTTACAATCTTATGGAGTTCCCTGGGATATTAGTTCCTAAACTTGATAGATCAACTAGATCCTGCATAGATTACAGAAAGTAAATGCAGTAACAAAA
>NW_025971372.1:0-10756 GCF_021869965.1 Rhincodon typus | reverse complement strand
AGAAGTGCTTACCTCACTCAAATAAACATGTTACTGAGCACAACATCAAAAGTTGTGTCATTTGGTGAAGTCGCGATTCTTCACTTCTGAAGTGATTAATTCACTGGAGGAAGATTGTTAGTCAATCCAACATCAAAATTTGATTCATTTATTGAAGTTGAGATTTTGGTCTTCTGAAGTGCTTATCTCACTGAAATAAACATGTTATTCAAAACAGCATTAAAAATTAAGGCGTTTGGTGAAGTTGAGATTTTTTACTTCTGAAGTTCTTATCTCACTCAAAAAAGCATGTTAGTCAAAACAGCATAAAAAGTTGAGTGTCATGTTGAAGTCGAGATTTGGTCTTCTACTTTGCTCACCTTGCAGAAGTAAGCGCGTTAGTCAAAACAACATCAAAAGTTGTGTCATTTGGTGGAGATGAGATTTTGATCTTCTGAAGTGCTTAATTCGCCGAAATGAGCATGTCAGTCAAACTAACATCAAAAATTGAGTCATTTGGTGAATTTCAGATTTTTGTCTTCAGAAGTGCTTATCTCGCTGAAATATTAATTTTAATCCAACCAGCATCAAAAATTATGTCATTTTGTGAAATTGAGATTTTAGCCTTCTGAAATGCCGATCTCAGTCAAATAAGCATGTTAGTCAAAACATCATCTGAAGTTGAGTCATTTGGTGTAGTTGAAACATTTGACTTCTGAAGTGCTTGTCTGACTCAGAGAACCATGTTAGTCTAACCAACATCAAAACTTGAGTCATCCGGTGAAGTTCAGATTTTGGTCTTCTGAAGTGCTTAACTCGCTGAAATAAGCATTTTAAGCCAACCAGCATCAAATGTTGAGTCGGTGGTGAAGTCGAGATTTTAGCCTTCTGAAGCGCTTAACTCGCTGAAGTAAACATGTTTGTCAAAACAACATCAAAAGTTGTGTCACTTGGTGAAGGTGAGATTTTCATCTTCTGAAATGCTTATCTCGCTGAAATAAGCATGTTAGTCAAATCAGCATCAAAAGTTGAGTCATTTGCTGAAGTTGAGATTTTGGTCTTCCGATGTGCTTATCTAGTGAAATAAGCATGTTAGTCAAAACAGCATCAATAATTAAGTCATTTGGTGAAGTTGAGATTTTTGACTTTTTAAGTGCTTATCTGACTCAGAGAAGCATGTTAGTCTAACCAAAATCAAAACTTGAGTCATTTGGTGAAGTTCAAATTTTGGTCTTCTGAAGTGCTCATCTGAGTGAAATAAGCATGCTCGTCAAAACAGCATAAAAAATTAAGTCATTTGGTGAAGTTGAGATGTTTGACTTCGGAATTGCTTATCTCACTGAAGTAAGCATTTTAGTCCAACCAGCATCAAATGTTGAGTCATTTGGTGAAGTTGCGATTTTGATCTTCAGAAGTGCTCATCTCAATGAAATAAGCACGTCATTCAAACCTACATGAAAAACTAACTCATTTAATGGAGTTGAGATATTGGTCTTCTGATGTGCTCAACTCCCTCAAATAAGCATTTTGGTCCAACCAGATTCAAACATCAAGTCATTTGGTGAAGTTCAGATTTTGATCTTCTGAAGTGCTTAACATGCTGAAATGAGCATGTTCGTAAAAACTAACATCGAAAATTGAGTCTTTTGGTGAAGTTCAGATTTTTGTCTTCTCAGGCGCTTAACTCGCTAAAATAAGCATTTTAATCCAAACAGCACTAAAGTTGAGTCATTTGGTGAAGTTGAGATTTTAACCTTCTGAAACGCTTATTCGCTGAAGTAAGCATTTTAATCCAACCAGCATCAAAAATTAAGTCATTTGTAGAAGGTGAGATTTTTGACTTCTGAAGTGCTTTCTCCCTGAAATAAGCATTTTAGTCAAATCAGCACCGAAAGTTAGGTCCTTTGGTGAAGTTGAGATTTTAGTCTTCGCAGAAGCTCATCTCGCTGCAATAAGCATTTTAGTCAAACCTACATCAAAAGTTGAGTCATTTGGTGAAGTTGAGATTTTTGACTTCTGAAGTGCTTATCTCACAGAAATAAGCATGTGAATCAAATCAGCATCAAAAGTTGAGTCAATTGCAGAAGTTCAGATTTTAGTCTTCCGATGTACTTACCTGAGTGAAATGAGCGTGTCAGTCAAAACAGCATCAATAATTAAGTCAGTTGGTGAAGTTGAGATTTTTGACTTCTGAAGTGCTTATCTGACTCAAATAAGCATGTTAGTCTAACCAACATCAAAACTTGAGTCATTTGGTAAAGTTCAGATTTTGATATTCTGAAGTGCTTATCTCACTGAAATCAGCATGTTAGTCAAAACAGTATTAAAAGTTGAGTGTCATGTTGAAGTTGAGATTTCGTCTTCTGCTTTGCTTACCTTGCAGAAGTCAGCACGTTAGTCAAAACAACATCAAAAGTTGTGTCATTTGGTGGAGATAAGATTTTGATCTTCTGAAGTGCTTAACTCGCTGAAATGGGCATGTTCGTCAAACAAACAGCAAAATTTGAATCATTTGGTGAAGTTCAGATTTATGTCTACTGACGTGCTTAAGTCGCTGGAATAAGCATTTTAATCCAAGCAGTATCAAAAATTAAGTCATTTGGTCAAGTTGAGATTTTTGCCTTTAGAAGTGCTTACCTCACTCAAATAAACATGTTACTGAGCACAACATCCAAAGTTGTGTCATTTGGTGAAGTCGAGATTCTTCACTTCTGAAGTGATTAATTCACTGGAGGAAGATTGTTCGTCAATCCAACATCAAAATTTGATTCATTTATTGAAGTTGAGATTTTGGTCATCTGAAGTGCTTATCTCACTGCAATAAGCATTTTAGTCAAACCAGCATCACAAGTTGTGTGTTTTGGTGAATTTGCGATTTTGGTCTTCTGATATGCTTATCTAATTGAAATAAGCACGTTAGTCAAAACAACATCAAAAATTGAGTCATTTGGTAAAGTTCAGTTTTATCTCTACTGAAGTGCTTAACTCGCTAAAATAAACATTTTAATCCAACCAGCATCAAAAATTAAGTTATTTGGTGAAGTTGAGAATTTTGCCTTCAGAAGTGCTTATCTCAGTCAAATGTGAATGTTAATTAAAACAACATCAAAAGTTGAGTCATTTGGTCAAGTCGAGATTCTTCACTTCTGAAGTGCTTATTTCACTGGTGGAAGCCTGTCAGTCAATCCAACATCAAAATTTGCATCATTTAGTGAAGTTCAGATTTTGGTCTTCTGAAGTGCTTATCTTACTGAAATAAGCATGTTAGTCAAACAAACATCAAAACTTGAGTCATTTTGTGAAGTTCAGATTTTGGTCTTCTGAAATGTTTAAATCGCTGAAATAAGCATTTTAAACTAAATAGCATCGAAAGTTGAATCGTTTGGTGAAGTTGAGGTTTCGCACTTCTGAAGTGCTTATGTCAATGAAATAAGCATGTCATTCAAACAACATGAAAAACTAACTCATTTGGTGGATTTGAGATATTGGTCTTCTGATGTGCTCAACTCCCACAAATAAGCATTTGATCCAAACAGATTCAAACATCAAGTCATTTGGTGAAGTTCAGATTTTTGGCTTCGGAGCTGCTTATGTCGCTGAAATAAGCATGTTAGTCAAATCAGCTTCAAAAGTTAGGTCATTTGGTGAAGTTGATGTTTTAGTCTTTTGATATGCTTAACTCGCTGAAATAAGCATTTTAATTTAACCAGCATCGTAAATTAAGTCAAGTGGTGAAGTTGAGGTTTTTGCCTTCTGACGTCCTGAAATCGCTCGAATAAGCATGCTCGTCAAAACAACGTCAAAAGTTGAGTCATTTGGTGAAGTTGAGATTTTTGACGTCGGAAATGCTTATCTCACTGAAATAAGCATGTTAATCAAACCAGCATCAAAAGTTGAGTCATTTGGTGAAGTTGAGATTTTGGTCTTCCGATGTGCTTATCTGAATGAAATAAGCGTGTTACTTAAAACAGCATCATTAATTCAGTCTTTTGGTGATGTAGAGATTTTTGACTTCTGAACTGCTTATCTGACTCAAATAAGCATTTAGTCTGACCAGAATCAAAACTTGAGTCATTTGGTGAGATTCAGATTTTGGTCTTCTGAAGTGCTTATCTGAGTGAAATAAGCATGCTCGTCAAAACAGCATAAAAAAAAAGTAATGTGTTGAAGTAGAGATTTTTGAATTCTGAAATGCTTATCTCAGTAAAATAAGCATTTTAGTCAAACCAGAATCAAAAGTTGAATGTTTTGGTGAAGTTCCGATTTTGGTCTTCTGATATGCTTATCTGACTGAAGTAAGCACGTTAGTCAAAACAACATCAAAAATTGAGTCATATTTGGTAAAGTTGAGATTTATATCTGCTGAAGTGCTGAACTCGCTGAAATAAGCATTTTTATGCAAACTGCATCAAAAATTAAGTCATTTGGTGAAGGGTGAGATTTTTGCCTTCAGAAGTGCAAATCTGCATGTTACTCAAAACAACATCAAAATTTGAGTCATTTATGAAGTCGAGATTCTTCACTTCTGCAGTGCTTATTTCACTGGAGGAAGCCTGTTAGTCAATCGAACATCAAAATTTGAGTCATTTAGTGATGTTCAAGTTTTGGTCTTCTGCAGTGTTTATCTCACTGAAATAAGCTTGTTCGTCAAAACAGCATAAAAAGTTGTGTCATTTGTTGAAGTTGAGATTTTGATCTTCTGAAGTGCTTATTTCGCTGAAATGAGCATGTTAGTCAAACTAACATCAAAAATTGAGTCATTCGGTGAAGTTGAGATCGCACTGAGGGGATGCTGTACTTTTGAAGAGTCAGTATTGAGGAAGTGCTGCATTGTCGGAGAATCAGTATTAAGAGAGTACAGCACTGCTGGACCGTCAATTTGACGATTTGTAATGCTGTAGGAGGGTCAATAATGATGGAATTCTGCACTGTCAGAGGGTGAAAATTAAGGGAGAGCTACAGATTCAGAGGGTTAATGCTGATGGGGGTGTTGCATAAAGTGGTGATGACTAAGTGGTAAGTCATGCTACACTATTGAAAGGTCAGCACTGTGAGAAAGCCACCCTCTCAGAGGGTGAATATTAAGGGAGAGCTTCACTGTCAGGAGGTCAATAGTAAGAGAGTGCTCCAGCATTGTGGCTCAATATTGAGTGACTGCTACACTGTCAGAGAGTCAATGATGAGTGGGTGCTGAAGTGTTGCAGAGTAAGTACGGAGGGAGTGCTGCATTGTCATTGTCATCACTATCGGAAAGCCAATTTTCAGGGAGTGCTGCACTGTCAGAGGGTAACTACTGAGGGAGTACTGCATGGTCAGAACAGTCAGCCATGACGGAGTGCTGCACTGTCAGAGGGTCAATATGAAGGGTGTGCTACACTGTTAGACAGTCACTGATGAGCTAATGATGCACTTGTGGAGTCAGTACTGAGGGAAACTGCCCTGTCAGAGGGTCAACAGTAAGAGTGTGCCAGCGGGTCAGTGCTGAGGAATTACAGCACGGAGAGACGGTCAGCACTCCCTCAGTCCTGACTATTCGACAGATTAGCTGCTCCCTCAGATTCAGTACTGCCTCAGAACTGACCATCTGGCAACGAGGTACCAACTCAGAACTGACCCTCTGGCCATTATGCCTTCTCTCAACATTGACATTTTAATCATGAGGGTCTTCCTTTAATCATGGGGATGTTCAGCACTTCCTCAGTACTGCTGTCCCCCTGACTGTTGCATTACCTCACAACTGAATCATATTAAAATAAGGCATCATCTAAATTTGATCCTTTGACAATTATACACTCCCTCAGCACTGGCCCTCTGAACAAAAAGGCACTCCATCAGTCGTGACCCTTTGATAGCGCTGCAGTACCTCAGTACTGATCCTCCAATTGTGCGACATTGCCTCAATTCTTATCCCATTACAATGAGGCACCGCATTAATATGGCCCTCTGACAAAGTAGCACAGACACAGAGATGACCTATTGATAATGAAGTTCAGTGCTGACCCTCAGAGTGCTGCTCTACCACAGGACTGGCACTCTCATCCCGCAGCACTGTCTCAATTCAGACCCCTTTACAATGAGGCACCAGCTCAGTATTGACCCTCTGACAATTATGTACGCCACAGATCTGACACTCTGACAGTGCTACAAAACCTCAGTCCTGTCCCTCTGATCGTGAGGCACTCACTCAATTCTGACCCTGTTACATTGACAGGACAGTTCTTCCTCATTGTTGACCCTGTCGCAGTGCAGAATTCACTAACACTGACCCACTCACAGTGCGGCATACCTTTAATACTGAACATCTGATAGTCCTACGGGGAGCTGACTCTGACAGTGCAGCATTCTCTCAGTATTGACCCTCTGACAGTATTTAGGGGAGTGCTGCACTGTCAGAGAGTCAGGACTGAGGAAGAGCTGCACTGTCAGAGGACAAATATTAATGGAGTGCTCGGGTCAATTTTAATGGAGTTGTGCACTGTCACAAATTCAATATTAAGAGAGTGCTGCACTGTCAGAGGGTCAATGATGAGAGAGTGCTGGGCTGTGGAAAGGCCTGTACTGAAAGGGAGCCGCCCTGTCAGAGGGTCTATATTAAAGGAGTGCTGCACTGTGAAGGTGTCAACATGAAGTAAATGCTCCAGTCTCAGAGGGTCAATTTGATGGGAGCACATCTCTCTGAAATTATCTTGTTGGAGGGTGAGTACTAAAGTAGTGCTGCTCCGTCCGAGGGTTCGTATAAAGGGAGTGATGCACTATCAGATGATCAGGGAGTGCTGAAGTGAGGGGGTTGGGTCAGCATTAAGCGGGTCAGCATTGAGGGTGTGGTGCATTGAGGGCGGTCACAGTGAGGGTGTTCAGTACTGAGGGAGTGCTGCACAGAGTGGGGTCAGCACTGCGTGGTTCTGCACTGAGGGGCGTCAGCACAGAGGGGGGTCAGTACTGAGGGAGTACTGCACTCAGGGGTGCTGCACGGAGTGGGTGCTGCACGGAGGGTGTGCTGCACGGAGTGGGTGCTGCACGGTTGGAAGTCAGCAATGAGGGAGTGCTGCATTAAGTTTGGTCAGCACTGAGGGAGTGCTGCACTGAGGAGTGCTGCACTGAGGGGTGTCAGCAACGGGGGGGAGGGTCAGCACTGAGTGGGGGTGCTCAGCAATGAGGGAATGCTGCACTGAGAAGGGTCAACACTGAGGGACTGCTGCACTGAGGGGTTTCAGTCGTGAGGGATGCTGCACAGCGTGGTGTCAGGACTGCGGGAGCGCTGCACTGAGGGGTTTCAGTACTGAGGGATGCTGCACAGCGTGGTGTCAGGACTGTGGGAGTGTTGCAGTGAGGGGGTCAGTACTGAGGTGTGGTCAGCACTGAGGGGTGGGTCAGCAATGACGGGGGGTCAGCACAGACGGATGTCAGCACTGATTGAATGCTGCACTGAGGGAGTGCTTTACAGAGGAGTCAGCACTGATGTAGTGCTGTACAGACGGCCGCTAGCATTTAAGGGAGGTCAGCACTAACTGGGTCAGTACTGAGGGAGTGCTACACTGAGGGATTGCTGCACTGAGGGGGCGTCAGTACAGAGTGGGTCATCACCAAGGGCGTGCTGCACTGAAGGAGTGATGCACTGAGAGAGTTCTGCACTGAGGGAGAGCTTCACTTACAAAGTGCTGCTCTGAGCGGGATCAGCACTGAGGGCCGGTCATCACTGAGGCAGTGCATCGCTGAGGCAGTGCATCGCTGAGAGAGTGCAGTGCTGAGGGAGCGCAGTGCTCAGGGAGCACAGCACTGATGGAGCGCAGTGTTGAGGGAGCGCAGTGTTGAGGGAGCGCGGTGCTGAGAAAGGTCAGCACTAAAGCGGGTCAGCACTGAGGGAGTGCTGCACTGAGGACGGCCAGCAATGAAGGGAGGTCAGCACTGATGGGGTAAGTACTGAGGGAGTGCTGCACTGAGGGGCGTCAGCACTGAGGGAGAGCTTCACTGAGTGGTGACAGCCGTGAGGGTGCATTGCACTGTTGGAGGACCAGTGCTGTGAGACTGTCCGAAGGTCAGTCTTGAGGAAGTGGCACACTGAGGAGGGTCAGCACTGAGGGAGTGCTGCACCGAGGGGGGTGGGGTCAGCACTGAGAGGATTCAGCATTGAGTGGGGTCAGCACAGAGGGAGTGCTGCACAGAGGGATTGCAGCACAGAGGGATTGCTGCACAGAGGGATGTCAGCAATGAGTGAGTGCTGTACAGAGGGGTCAGCACTGATGGAGTGCTGTACAGACGGCGGCTGGCATTTAAGGGACGTCAGCACTGACTGGGTCAGTACTGAGGGAGTGCTACACTGAGGGATTGCTGCACTGAGGGGGCGTCAGCACTGAGTGGGTCATCACCAAGGGCGTGCTGCACTGAAGGAGTGATGCACTGAGGTAGTGCTGGACAGAATAGGGTCAGAATTAGAGGGGTCAGCACTGTAGGTGGTCAGCACTGAAGGGAGGCCAGCACTGACGGGGTCAGTAGTGCCGAAGTGATGCACTGAGGGAGCGCTGTACAGAGGGGGATCAGCACTGAGGCCGGCCAGCACTGAAAGCAGGTCAGCACTGAGTGGGGTAAGAACTGAGGGAGTGCTGCATTGAGGGCGGCCAGCAGTGAAGGGAAGATAGCACGGAGGGAGTGCTGCACGGAGTGGGTGCTGCACGGAGCGGGTGCTGCACGGAGAGGCTGCTGCACTGAGGGAATGCTGCACTGAGGGAGTGCTGCATGGAGGGAGTGCTGCACGGAGGGAGTGCTGCACTGAGGGGTGTCAGCACTGAGGGGTGTCTGCACTGTCGGAATGCTGCACTGTCCGAGTGCTGCACTGAAGGGGGTCATCATTGAGTGGGGGATCTGCATTGAGTGGGGTCAGCACTGAGTGGTGTCAGCACCTGAGGAGTGCTGTACTGAGGGGGGTGAGCACTGAGTGGGGTTCTGCACTGAGGGAGTGCTGCACTGAGCGGGGTCAGCACTGAAGCAGGTCAGCACTGAGGGAGTGCAGCACTGAGGGCGGCTAGCACTGAAGAGAGGTCAGCACTGACGGTTAGATACTGAGGGAGTGCTGCACAGTGGTGGGTCAACACTGAGGGAGTGTTGCACAGAGTGGGGTCAGCACTGAAGAGGATCAGCACTGAGGGAGTGCTGCACTGAGGGAGTGCTGCACTTGTGGGGTCGGGTCAGCCTGAGAGTTGGTCAGCACTGATGGGTGGTGTCAGCACTGAAGGAAGAGCTTCACTGACGTGTGTCAGCCGTGAGGGAGTACGACACTGTTGGAGGGTTAGTGCTGTGAGACTGTCCGAGGGTCAGTATTGAGGAAGTGGGGCACTGAGAGGGGTCAGCGCTGATGGAGTACTGCAGAGTGTGGTCATCACTAAGGGAGTTCGGCACTGGCGAAGTGCTGCACTGAGGGAGTGCAGCACTGAGGGGGCGACAGCACTGAGGGAGTAATCCACTGAGAGGGGTTCAGCACCAAGGGAGTCCTGCACTGAGGGAGTGCTGCACTGAGGGGTTTCAGCACTGATGGGGGTCAGCACTGAAGGGAGGCCAGTACTGAGGGAATGCTATACTGAAGGAGTGCTGCTCGGTGTGGGGTCATCACTGAGGGATTGCTTCACTGTGGGATGTCAGCTGCGAGGGTGCATTGGAGAGAACTGCTGTGAGACTGTCCGAAGGTCAGTATTGAGGAAGTGGCACACCGAGGGCTGTCAGCACTGAAGGGAAGTCAGCACTGTCGGGGACAGAACTGAGGGAGTGCTGCACTGAGAGAGGTCAGCACTGAGGCGGGTCAGCACTGAGGAGGGTCAGCACTGAGGGGGTCAGCACTGAGGGAGTGTTGCAGAGAGGGTGGTCAGCCGTGAAGTAGTGCTGTACAGAATGGGATCAGCACTCAGAAGCGTCAGCACTGAAGGTGGTCAGCACACAAGTGTGGTCAGCTCTAATGGGGTCAGTCCTGAGGGAGTACTACACTGAAAGAGTGCTACACTGAGGGGTGTCAGCACTGAGGGAGTGCTGTACAGAGGGGTCAGCACTGATGGAGTGCTGTACAGAGGCCGGCCAGCATTGAAGAGAGGTCAGCACTGAATGAGTCAGCACTGAGGTAGTGCTGCAATAAGGGAGAGCTGCACTGAGGGAGGGCTGCACTGAGGGAGGGCTGCACTGACGGGGGGCTGCTCAGTACTGAGGGGCTCATCACCAAGGGAGTGCTGCACTGAAAGAGTGCAGCACTGAAGGACGGCTGCACTGAGGGCGTGCAGCACAGAGCGGGGGGCGGTTAGCATTGAGGTAGTGCTGGACAAAGTGGGGTCAGCAGTTCGAGATGTCAGCAATGAAGTGGTCAGCACTGAAGAAAGGTCAGCTCTGAAGGGAGGTCAGCACTGACAGAGTCAGTGGTGAGGAAGTGGTGCACTGAGGGAGCGCCGTCCAGAGGGGGTTCAGCACTGAAGCCGGCCAGCACTGACAGGAGGTCAGCAGTGAGGGGGTTCAGCATTGAGAGAGATTTGCGCAGACCGGGGTCAGCACTGAGACGCTGTTGCACTCAGTGGGGTCAGCACTAAGGGAGTGCTGCACTGAGGGTGGCCAGCACTGAAGGGAGTTTAGCACTGAGGGAGTGCTGCACTGAGGGAGTGCTTCACTGACGGGGGGTCCAGCACTGAGGGGAGCGGGGCAGCACTGAGGGGGTTATTACTGAAGCGGGTCAGCACTGAGGGAGTGCTGCATTGAAGCCGGCCAGCTCTGAAGGGAGGTCAGCACTGAGGGAGTACTGCACTGAGGG
>NW_025971371.1:0-10756 GCF_021869965.1 Rhincodon typus | reverse complement strand
GTTTTTCAATATTCACCTTGTCTGTTTCAGAGAAGCCTCATTGATAGGCTTGGTAGGTTTTGGAAATTGAAAGTTAGGCCACAGATCAGGCAATGATCTCATTGAATGACAGAACAGGCTTGAGGGGCTGAATGGTCTACTCCTGTTCCTATAAAAGTTTTCCATCTGCAGCTTGTGGAAATATTTCCCCTCACTACTCACTTCACATCCGTGACTATTACACTACATGCTATTACTGGCTGAACAAATCTCCTGTGTTTGAACTAAATCTGTTACTATTCAGTGCTCCATCTTTGCCTGCCCTGGTTTGACTCTCATCAGAGAATGTTGTCTCTACTGCAGAAATTCACCAAAGATCCTCAGACAGCACCTTCCAAACCCATGACCACTTCCATCTGGAAGAATAAGGGCAGCAGATATATGGGAAGATCACCACCTCCACGTTCCCCTCCAAGTCACTCACTATCCTGACTTGGAAATATATCACTGTTCCTTCACTGTCACTGGGTCAAAACCCTGGAATTCCCTCCCTAATAGCATTGTGGGTCAACACACAGCAGGAGGACTGCAGCGGTTCAAGAAGGCAGCTTACCACCACCTTCTCGAGAGCAACTATGGATGGGCAAGAAATGCTGGCCAGCCAGAGACGCCCACATCCCACAAATTAATAAAAAAAAACGTGTGAACAGTCACAACAGAAGGATCCTTGGAGTCTCATTCCCCTGGAACAAAAACAAAGTTGCTGGAAAAGCTCAGCATGTCTGGAAGCATCTGTGACCCTTCCTCACTCCCCTGGGATCTACCAAACCTGTTTATTATTTCTACTTCCTCTTTCATTCTGACTCTTTAATTTCTCAATTTCAGTCCACTCGCCTTTTGAGCTCTTCAACAACCCCATTTGGGCAAACGAGAGATAGCTGGAATTAACGCAGGGAACTGGGAAGTGGGCGGAAGTATATGTGACCATGATCACAAATGGTTAAGATGACAGAATCCCCACAGTGCAGAAAGAGGTCATTCAGTGCATCTCGTCTGCACTAGCTCTCTATCCCACCCTACTCCCATAAACCCCACATTTACCGCAGCTAACCCAACCACCTAATCTGCACACTCAGGGACTATTTAGTGTGGCCAATCCATCTATCTTGCGTTTTTGGACTGTGGGAGGATCACGGCTTAGCTCTAAAGAGGCGAAATTGTGGATTAAGGCTTAAAAAAACCTCAACTCTGAAACAATTTCATGGTTTTTGTTTCCAAAATTAAAATCTGGGGAAAGCTGCAGCCACAACGATTTCAGATTCTCTCTGGAGGGAGAGAATTCAAAACTCTGGCCCTGGGGCGCGGTGAGTTGACAGAGGCCTGGGACCAGAAATGTATCAGATTCTGAGCAAGGTGGTGGTTGGACAAGGGCAAAAAGGCAGATGTCACAGGGGGAAGGCAGGAGAGATTAAATTGCAGAAATGTTATTAGTCCTTCAAGGCTGCAGGGAATGAAGTTAGGGCTGGAAAAGAAACAAATAAACAAAAGATGTGCCTGGAGCCAGGTGTGCAGTGGACCCAGAAACAAATTGAAACAAGAAATGTAAACAAATTGGGGCAGAGTTCACAGTCTGAAATTGTTGATCTCAATGATGAGTCCAGAAAGCTGTAAAGCCTGGGTAGTTCTATTTCAGCCAACACAAACATGATGGGCCAAGGGCAAATACTGCTGGGCAGCCAACAATACGCACATCACACAAATGAATAAAAAAAAGGCCTTGATCTGCGCTGTAATTTTCTGATACTTTTGTTCTGACATTTGCAGTTTGTTTCTGATGATGGTTACAACCTCTAAAATTGAACTAGAGTTTAATATACTGGAGAAATATAAAATAAGTCAGCTTTGCTTCAAACACATCACTGTAGATAGTTGTATTTGTCCTGAGGATTGAACAGCACCTGGAGCTCAGAAAGGACAATATCAGTATGGTGGTGGGGGGTGGGGCGGGAATCGTACGGCAGCAACAGAACTTCAGCCGGACACATCCGTCAGGGTCACACCGAGGGGGTCAGATGGCACTTTACTCTTTCTCGTCTCTCTTCAATGACAGCCAAGCCACGATGTGGGTTAATCCTGCTGTGTGTAAGAAATGTGTCCCAGCTACTGTCTTTCATGGCTCGGAGCTCGTAGAGACGGAACAAAATCTCGTTTCCAACTGGGTTTAGAGTCAGAGAAAGAACAACGGTGAATGCTGGAAATGCGCTTCAAATCAGAGATTAGTGTAAGTCAATGATCTGTTCTTGACTGGAAGTGAACCGTCAGGTTCAGGTTTAGAGATAGCAGGGTCTATGCCCGAAACGTCAGTTTTCCTGCTTCTCTGATGCTGCTTGGCCTGCTGTGTTCATCCAGCTCTATAACTTGTTGTCTCGGGTTCAGGTTTAGGTTTCTTCGACATTGGTAAAGATAAAACTGTGTTTGGTAAACGTGCAACACTGAGATCCAGAGCAGTGGGAGCAGGGGTATGAGCAGCCTGTCTCTGCCTCTGCTGTAACCACACAGAATGCACCGGGGTGACGTGAAAGAAGGGTCTGGGTTAGAAATTATATTTCACCAACAGTGATGACATGGGGAGTGTTGACAAAATGTTAATTTTCATTTTCAATAACTACATGAAACATACATATATTCGTCAGGAGAGGGTGTAAAAGGGGTTAGTGCTGGTAGTGGAAAGATTTTTTTCTGAAGGAGTCTCGTCTGAGACTTTATCACTTTCTTATGATGTCTAACCTCATGTGAATTTCTCCAGGGCATGTCTTTTATTTCCACTTTGATATCATTTCCCAACTTGACTACCTTCCATTCACTTGCCTGATCCAGAGGTAACTCAAAAACCAATATTTCATTTTGAGGACAGTTTCATATGACAATGTTTGCTTTTATTTTTATTTCAAAAGCCTTACATCAGGTTTAATACAATTGAACACAAAACAGCCCTTTTGATTTGCACCCCAACTACATCCCTGTACTCCCTTTACCACTAATGCACAGTGGCAGCAGTCTGTACCATCTACAAGATGCACTGCAGTGACTCAGCAAGGCTCCTCCAACAGCACCTTCTGAATCTGCAGTCTTTACGTCCAGAAGGACAGGGGCAGCAGTCACATGGGAATGCTACCACCTGCTGGATCCCCTCTCGGCCACATACCGTGCTGACCTAGAAATATGAAGTGGAGGTGCTGGTGTTGGATTGGGGTGGACAAAATCAGAAGTCAGATGACACCAGGTTATAGATCAACAGGTTTATTTGAAATCACAAGCTTTCTGAACGCTGCACCTGACTTTATCACTTTCTTATGATGTGTGCCAAAGTAATAAAGTCGCACTTCACCTGACGAAGGAGGAACACCCCGAAAGCTTATGATTTTAAATAAACCTGTTGGAATTGAACCTGGTGTTGTGTGTCTTCTGACTTTGACCTGGGAATATATCACGTTCCTTCTGTGTCGCTTGGTCAAGTTCCTGGAAGTCTCCCTTCATGGCACTGTGGATCTACCTACAGTACATGGACTATAGCTGGCCTCATCCTCTCCAGGGCGGTTAGCGATGGGCAATAAATCTGGCCCTACCCAGTGATGCCTTAAGACTCATAAGCAAATAAAATAGTTATCATATTTAAATTAATATATGCTAATTGGCAAGGAAACCGGAACAGAATATTTATAGACCACACGTTGAACGGGTGTGGTTCTCTTTATCACCCCTCTATCATTTGCACTTTGTTATTTTCCAGTTCGGTTCTGGCCCCTGCTGGGGTCACATCGACTTGACTGGTTCTTCTCCTGAGGAGTGCCATGAGTTTATAAATTACTCGTACACAGATACATGAGCTTCAAGCAACAGATCAAATATGGGCATAAAGATTCTCCAATCTTTTTATTTGCCTGTGTCCAAAATGTGGACAGTTCTTAATGATCCCAATCTAAGTTTTAACCCCTTCCTAATGAACCTCACTGACTTTCTGACCATTCCCTGTGGGTTGAATTCTCTCCGGATTGTTTCAGGTCAGTTTCTCTCGGGAGAACGTGTCACTGTCTTGATGATGCCACAATGCTCTCTCATTACCCCCGGCCACGTTAACCATTTCATGTCCGGCTGTTTCTCAAGGAGCTGCATGTGTTTGGGACCCTCTCTGCAGTGCAGGTTCACCGTGAATTTACACGCCATTTCTTTCATATATAACATATTACATCTGCACATCCACTGATAGCCTGACATCACGGCACATATTAACATTCAAGTGCATTTATCAAAATGGATGTCTGTCTCAACATCACCCCATGTGGTGCTGATCTGTCAGGTAGTGACCAGATTATCAAATGTGGTTTTCTCAAACAAAATTAAAACAAAACCAAAATGTAAGTGTTGCAAAGGAAAGATATCAACTTCTTCAAATCATCTCAACATTCCTGGTTTTAACTGCAATATAGGTGGATACTAGATTGCAAGGTTCTCCTGAACTACATCTTTAATTAATTATTCCAGTTCGTTTATCATCTTGAACAATATATTCATTATTTTCTTTTTAAAATTGGACCTTCCTTAATGCATGTAAACTTGCAGGGTCGTTAGAATTGAACAATGACTAACATTTGTTCTAAACAGAGCCAGCATGACTTCAGAGGGCTGAATGGTCTTTCTCTCTGTTCTACTACACTGACTGTAGTATCCAAAGAGAACAGGATCGGCTGCTCCAGTTTCTCCAACCAACTGAAGTCCTGAATCCCTGATGACATTCCTGTAATTCCAGTCTCAAACTTCTGTTGGAACTTAACATCTTTCTGCAAAGGCACAGCCCATATTTGGGCTCCTTTCTACAGAGATAGAATTGAAAAGGAGGAAAATGTTGTTTCACTTATTTGAAACCAAAGTTTGACTCCACTGGGAGTACTGTCAACATCTGTCATTGCCATTTGGACAAAGGAAATAGAGGCACTGGAAATGTGTCACACAGATTCAAAAAGGCATCAGAACTGAAAACATGTAACCCTCAGGCAAGTCTGGGGAGCTTTTCTCTAAAAAAGAGAAGACTAAAGGATGATCTGATGGAAGCCTTTAAAATGATGAAGGGCTTTAAAAATCCAATAGTGATTTTATGAGAAACCTCTGTACCCAGTGACAGGCCAGAATGTGCAATTCACTCCAAGGGCACGAGATGGAGGTGAACAGAGGAATATATTTAAGAAGTTGGATGCATACGTGAGGGAGAAAGGAATAGCAGGATCTGCTGATGGGGGAGACAAAAGGGGAGGATGTGGAGCATAAATAATGACGGAGACTAATTGAGTTGATTGGGCTAGAGACTCAATGGAACAAAGACAAACATATTTACTTCTGATCTGATTGGAGTAGTGAGGAAAACATTATTTCCTATCCAGGACAAAATAAATTTACTTCATCAGCTTTTGGGGATCATTTCCTTGGGAACGTGCAGTCCCAGGCTCAAAGAGTATCAGCTTCACTGGAAGCAACGTGGAGAGAGCGGCCAGTCCAGCAGAAAGAAACCCTCTGACCCTCCCACTTTATTCACTCTCAGAATGAACATGGCTCAGTCTTGGATGTGATTTTCCCTCATTTTCAAATCAATTCATGGGGTACAGTATCAATGTCTAGGTCAGCACTTATTGCCCATCCCAGTTGTCCTTCTTGAGAAGATGGTGGTTTCTGGGACTGCAGTCTTTGAGGTGTAGGGTCACCCATAATGTTGTTTGGGAGAAGTTCCAGGATTTTGAATCATTGAGAGTAAAGGAACAGCCAATATGGAAGATTATGATTTTCAAGTCCCAGTTGTTTCAGTGACTCCATTTGATCTTCATGTGATGGTCATTTTGAGATTTCTGTCTGCAAATCTTCCCTTTCTAATATCCTGTTGATGAGAATGGTGTACAGTATGGAGAAGAGCATGCAGGTGCTAATTGTCCCATGTAACTGCTTCACTTGTTTTTCTAGACAGTAGATGCTGTGTGTTTGTAATGTGCTGTCTCGCAGCACATATAATGCAGACTAACAGCAGATCCAACTCCTATGATCATTTGTGAACTTTCTTATACTTCGACAGACTGGATGACTGAATGAATCCTTTCCCTCACTCAGAACATATGAATGGCTTCTCCCCAATATGGCCTCGCTGGTGTATCTGTAGGCCAGATGAATCTCTGAACCACCTCCCACATTTGGAGCATTTGAATGGCCTCTCCCCTGTGTGGATGCGCTGGTGTTTTACGAGGGCAGATGACTGGGTGAATTCTTTTCCACAACCAAAGCATGTACATCGCCTCTCCCCAGTGTGAACTCGTTGATGCATGTGCAGGCTGGATAACTGAGTGTATACTTTACTATACTCCAAACAAGTAGATGGCCTCTTCCCTGTGGGAACTCACTGGTGTTTCATCAGGGTGAAATATTTGCAGAATTTATTGCCATTGGGGGAGGTGATGGCCTGTGGTATTAGCCAGTTAATCCAGTTAACTCCTCATTGAGAATTTTACATCCCCGCTGTCATGGAGCTTTTCATTCCATGACGTGACCCACACTACACCAACTATCATCACCGTTTCTACGTTAAAGAATACACAGCTATTTACATATATCTGTCAAAGAAGAGTGAAATTAGTGTCAGAGCACCGCACTAATCAGATACAAATTTTCAGCAAGAAACAACGGATTATTGTTGATGGTTGTTTTTGTCACTGATAATCTGTTTCCAGTGTTGTTTCAACAGGCTCTGTGCAAGGTCACGTGATATATGTGACAGACATAGAGACATTGTAACAGGAAGAGGCCAGTCGGTCCTTCCAGCCTGCTCCACTATTCATTTTGATCATAGAGATCACCCAACTCAGTACCCTGTTTCACTTTTCATCCCATATACTTTTGTCCCTTGAGCCCTAAGAACCATAACTAACTCCTTCTTGTAAAAATAATCAATGTTTTACCTTCAACCGCTTTGTGAAGCACAGAATTCTTCAGGTTCGTTGTTTTCTGGTGGTGATATTCACCTCACCTCAATGCTATATGGCTACAGCTTATCCTCAAACTGTGATCTCTGGTTTGGACTCTCCAGTGATTGGGAACATGCATCTTTTGTTTACCTTGCCTCGTCCTGTTGGTATTTTATAGGTTGTTTGGAAATGTCCTTCATTGGCCTACAGATACGTTTAATGATTTGTAGATCAATATCGGAGGCATGATTAAGAAGTTTGCAGGCAACACAAGACTTGGGAACTTCATTGAAAATGAAGAGTGTCGGTGTAGTCTGCAAGAAGGTATCGATGGACTGGTCAGGCGAGCAGAAAAAATGACGAATGGAAATAAGTCCAGGAAAGAGTGAAGTGATGTGTTTTGGGGAGATCCAACAAGGTAATGGAATGCACAATTAAGGAAATAATAACGAGAGATGTGTGGGAAATTTTGATGATGGATATATGCTAAAGGAGTCAGAAAGATTTATGGGGAGAGGACATTTTTTTCAGACAGAAGGTGGTAGGTGTATGGAACTCACTGCCGGAAATATATGAGACAGAAACACTGAACTCATTGAAAACCTCTCTGGATTTTCCACTCGTGTTCTATAATCTGTAGATCTACAGCTGCAATTGTGGAAAATGGGCTGAGGTAAGTGTTCTGTTTCTCCTTCAGCACAGAGACACTGGACAGAGTGACCTCCTTCTCATCTGCATGTTTCACAAAATTTTCGAATAAATTGATGTCAGTGAGAAGGCATCTTTACATAATTGATCACTGGCTGATCTCAGTGAGTTGATGGCTCTCTCTTAACAACTATTTTAGTCCTTCATTGTGCACCTTCGCAACGTGTCTTGTTGCTGTCGTGTGGAATGAACATGTGAATATTTGTCTCGTTCAGTGAGCCATCACTAAACAGCAGGCAAAAGCATTCCTTGTGAAGTGGGAGCGAGCTGGACCCATTAACCAGGGATCGGTGTTTTCAAATGGTCCTATGCTGTTAACATTTTCTCCAATGATCCACGAGATCAGATACTCTTGTATGCTTACCTGCCAGTTTCATTTGTTACATCGACAGTCATTTTCCACAAGCTAACAGTAAACCCTTCAATCTGAATGCAATCTCTCAAACTGTTTCTATTGCTCATTGGATGCTGTACATCATCCGATTGTGCAGACAGGGGCAGTTTCCCAATACGCGTTCTCTTGTTCAAATGCAAAGCACTGCCTGCCAGAGGAAGGAAATGGCTGAACACATCTGGCAATGGACCAACGCCGGTCCAGGAAAAAGGGCAGAGACAGCAGGCTCCTGGGAGCACTGAGTCAGAATGGGAAGCAGATGTTATTGAAACAGTTTGCTGCCTTTTCTCCCGAAGCAACAGGGAATTTACTTAGTTTAGAAAGAGCTATACTAAGTTTGTTGTTAAAACTGTTGCATTGACGATGCCGCAAAACCCGGGCAGACCCAGGCTGCTTGCCTTCCATTTTGTCAAATACCCCGATCAGTTTTTCGAACAGAGCTGCGCTCAATGATGTCGGACTCCCTGATATCGGGGTTTGGGCCACAGGGCTCGTTGAGGCAAACATAGCGCAGCAACACACATGGAGAAAGTGAAAACAAATATGTTGGATGTTTGCCCACGCAATGGGAAAACAACCACCTTGCGGAGAGGCGTGGGCCCAGTGGCATTATCGCCAGACTATTCATTCGGAATCACAGGTATTGTTCTTTGAATTCAATAAAATTCTTGAAATAGGAATCAAACGTCGGGAAAATCCCAACCCAACAGACTTTCGAGAAGGAATTAAATGCATCACTAAGCAACGCAAATCCCGTCCAGTGATCTGAGCTAACCAACTTTCCGCAATCTAACATTTAAAACACAACAGCTCAGTTCCTTTGCAATTTTCAATGAGTCACATGGAATAATAAGATGCACCTTTAAAAACCATGTTTTTTTTGTAATAATAAATCTTAAGTGCTTCACCTCTCCATGCAACTTCATTACAACCAAAGACAAGCAAGTAGAGGCTGCTACCTTCCTAATTCCTTAGTCAACCCAATCTTGTGAAAGGATGCTGGTCCCATCAACCCGTAATCAATGCAGCAAAATTCTCTGTGCTGTACAATCTCATTCGTACTGTAAGAAAGGAATTTACTGTTTCTGCTCTCAGAGCTGAATTGGTTTAGCCAATATCTTGCTCAGCTCCCTGCTTCCAGTAAACACTTCAATCAGGAACAAATCTATCAAATTCTTTACAGTCCAATACAGACTGATGCTGCAAACTTGCAGAAGTCACACATTTCCACTTTCACTGTTTCAATCATTTGACGACAACGTTCAAAAAGCTCAATGAGATAAATCTAATTCTATTTCGATCATTGGAACGACTTGTAGGAATTTGCATGCGGGAAATTAAGTACTATGAAACAGATAAACAGTTTTTTCTGGATTTTATCACAGCACAGTGTCAGCGATACAGGGAAGGTCATCGAGCGAAAACATCACCTCCGTTTCTCTCTCCTCATATGATCGTTCTCCGGTTGAACATTTATGCTAATCAGTTGATAATTGAGGTATATCCCCCGGCTACGGATCATTATCCGAACACAGAGCGATCTTCTCCAATAAATTCTGTTTTGATCAACGGCTTTTTTTCCCACAGGCTGATGTCAGTATCTCAAACAGCCGGTCCACCGCCTCCTCCCCTCCGCCTCATTTACTGTGTCAGAGCGCACAAGGCTATGGGCCAAGTGCTGGAAACTGGGATGCTGAGCCTCTTTCCGTGTTGTAAAAGCACGATGATTCAATCATTTTGGAGGAGAAAGAACGCCAGTGGAAAAAGAAAGCCAGAAGCTGTGTCATTAAGAAACGATGCAAGTGATCCTACAAGTATCCCTGGTGGTCTAGTGGTTAGGATTTGGCGCTCTCACCGCCGCGGTCAGGGAATCAAGTTTTATTGTTCCTGATAGTGGCAACAGCAAAAGCAGCGCAGCTCTGACCGGATTCCTTTCAATGTCTCAGATCAGTTAATGTCCCCGAGAACATCAGAGTCTATGTTCCAGCTTCTTAAAGAGAGGAAAGGTGCCTTAACTGTCACTGCTCAGTCAGACTACTCACCTTTGTGTTGTGTTGTTAACAGGGACATTAGCAGTAACATTCACAAGATGAACAACCAGCAACGATAATCACCATCGCCGCTTCATCTCAATAGTCTCCCCTTCCTGTTCTGGTGAGTTTCAATGCCAAATAAAACACGTTTGTCATCAGGAAGCAGCCATTCAATTCGATCACCACTGATCTGAAAAAAACTCTCAATTCCGCTTTCCTGCTTTTCCTCCATAACCTCAGTTAAACACGAGCCTAATCACAACATTGTATATTACTGTCAGCTTTCAGAAATTTATTTAACTTTAATGACCTGTGCATGCTTGCAGTAAATTGAATAATATGAAATGAGCTAAAAAGCCCTTCCCGCAATTCAACCCAGTTCAGAGTCAGCCATATGAGAAAGTTCAGAGAGCGAAAACGTTACCTCCATTTCCCCCTGCACATATTCCTCTCCTGACGAGTTGAATATTTGCAGCATTTTTCTTTATAATTGAGACATTTTCATGGACAGATCGTCCCACAAAGCACAATATCTGTGCTGCAGAAAACTATTTTGCTTCAGATTAAAATTGCTGAGTAACCTTTCGCACAGCCCAGTGCCCAATAATCCCTGCTCCATGTCAATTAAAGCTGCTCCGGGTGAG
>NW_025971370.1:0-10758 GCF_021869965.1 Rhincodon typus | reverse complement strand
TGATGCTGCTTGGCCTGCTGTGTTCATCCAGCTCTGTACCTTGTTGTCTCTAATGTTCTGGGGTCCTGGCTTCAAATCCCACCATGGCAGAGGGTAAAATTTAAATTCAACAAAAAAAATCTGTCATTAAAGAGCTAGTCCAACGATGACTATGTCAATTGTTCTAAAAACCCATCTGGACCTGCAGGGAAGGAAATTTGCAACCTTTACCTGACCTGGCTTGTATGTGACGCCAGACCCACAGCAATGGAGTTGACTGTTAACTGGCCTCTGGGAAGTTAACATCCTGTGAATGAATTTTTTAAAAATCCAAGAATATTTCCAAAAAGATTTATAAGGCGAGTTTGGATAGCTGGGACTTCTTTCTCTGGGATGTAGGAGACTGAGGGGTAACCTTATCGAGATCTATAGAATCATGAGAGGCATAGATAAGGTAGATAGCCAACAGCTTTTCCCCATGGTAGGGGAGTCTAAAACTAGAGGGTATGGGTTTAAGGTGAGAGGGTAGACATAAAAAAGGGTCCAGAGGGGCAATTCTTTCACACAGAGGGTAGTAAGTTTCTGGAATGTGCTGCCAGGGGTAATGGGGAAGTGAGTGCAATTTCGCCATTTAAGAATCATTTAAACAGGTACATGGATGGGATTGGTATGGAAGGATATGGATCAAACACAGGCAAATGGGACTAGTTTAAATTGTGAAAACTGGGTGGCATGAGCAAGATAGGTCGAAGGGCCTGTTTTCATGCTGTAGACATCTATGACTCTCATAAATCCTAAAGGGAATCGAGAAGCATCTTTATCCAGAGCACTGAGAATGTGAATCTCACTCCCACAGGAAGCGGTTCAGCTAAGTAGCATTGATTTATTTTAAAGGGAGGCTGGATAACACAAGAGGGAGAAAGGAACCGGAGAATGTACTGATGGGTGAGATGCGGATAGACAGAAGGAGGCTTGCTTGGCTCAATGATGCCAGCGGAGAATAGTTGGGCCAAATGGTCTACTTTTGTGCTTTTAGCTCAATGTAATCCTTTGACTTTTTCTTTCTGGTTTGTTTGTGAGATGTGGGTGTCACTGGGTGGGCCAGGATTTATTGCCTATCCCTAATTGCCTGTGAGGTTGTGAGCTAGTCCTATGTAACAGTTGATGCAACTGATGGACTGGAAGAGGACCTGGAATGAGCAGATAACACAGTGTGGAGCTGGATGAACATAGCAGGCCAGGCAGCATCAGAGGAACAGGAAAGCTGACGTTTCGAGTTGGGACCCTTTTTCCCTTGTTTCTGTAGCTGCACACTGTGTTATCTCTGATCCAGCATTGGCAGTCCTTGCTATCCCTGGAAAGAGCAGGTTGTGTCATGAAGAAAATTTGGACAGACTGGGCTTGTTCCATTGGAGTTAAGGAGAGCAAGGCGTGGTTTGTTTGAGGTTCATAAAAACCTTAAGGGTCTTGAGAATGGGGATGTGGAAATTATGTTTGCTTTTGTGGGTGAGCCCAGAATAAAAGGGCAAAAACAGAAATTGCTGGAAAAGCTCAGCAGGTCTGGCAGCATCTGTGGAAAGAAATCAGAGTTAATGTTTTGGGTTGAGTGACCATTCCTCAGAACAAAGGGGCACTGTTTTAGAAATGGGGATCACCATTTTAGGACAAGAATGAGAAGTTTATTTTTTTCTCTGGGGATTGTCAAAAGGCAGTTTATCCAGAATAAAAATATTTAATTAAAATAAAGGTAGATAGCTTATAGTTAGATAAAGGAATCAAAGATTATCAATGATTGATGGGAATGTGGAATTCAAAGTACAATCAGATCAGCCTGATCCTGGGGTAGTCTCGAAGGGCTGAATGGTCTTCTCCTGTTCCTTGTTTGGATGTTCTTAGGGGATTAAAGAGTCAACCATCTTGCTGTGGCTCTGCATGGAGGCCAGACCAGTTAAAAAAGATGGATCTGCTTGCTTTAGGTGCCTCTCTCTACAAATTGGGTTTTTAATTACGGTATGGTATGGAATGATTTTCTGTTGGAGGAGGTAGTGACCTAGCTCAAGAACATTTCCCGTCTCCTTGTCCCCCCTCAGCTGAGTATAGAAACTGCTCGGAAAGTTGGGGAAGAATAGGCAGAAGGGGCCGGCTCGCACTGTGTGACTAATCAGATATCAGAGTCCAGCCTTTCTGTCCCATTGACTGAGAGGCTCTAATTAATACCACGGATGAACAGCGACAGATGGACACAGAGCGACAGAGTCCACAAAGGGATCAGGCTTTGCTTAATCACATCGTTGGGAGTTTAACCCTTCACCTCCCATTGCTGCCACCATCCTCAGCTTTTTTTGTATTGCAAAGTAGCTTTGATTTAATTACTTGGTCCTCGCATCTCTTATGGGAAGGTCTATGGCCTGACTTAACCAGTTCCAATTCTACGTGCCATTAAAACACAGATGCTTATCCCTTTCCCAAGCCCCATCATAGAACCATAGAAAATTGGAGCAGGAGTAGGCCATTCAGCCCTTTGAGCTGGGTCTGTCATTCGGTATGATCATGGCTGATCATCCAACTCAGTCCCTTATTCCTGCTTTCTCCCCTTACCCTTCGATCCCTTTAGCCCTAAGAACTATATCTAACTCCTTCTTGAAAACATTCAATGTTTTGGCCTCAACCACTTTCTGTGACAGAGAATTCCACAGGCTCCCCACTCTCTGGGTGAAGACATTTCTCCTTTTCTCTGACCTAAATTGTCTACCCCTTATCCTTAGACCGTGATCCCCTGGATAGTAATCAGTGGCCTTGGAGAGGGTGCAGGGAGGATTCAAGGTGGTACAGGGATGATGCAACATGGAGAAGCTAGAACTGTTCTCCTGCGAGCTTAGAAAGTTGAGAGCAAATCCAATCATGACATAAGAGAAACTGTTCTCACTCATCCGCGAAGAAGGAGAGGACGCAGATTGAAGAGAAAAAGAATCAATGGAGAGATGAGAAAATGGTTTATTTTTATGGAGGGAATTAACAATGACCTAGAACACACTGTCTAAATAACCAGTGTAAACAGATTTAACAGTAACTTCTAAAGCAGAATTGAATAAAGACTCGAAAGGGAAATAATATGCTATAAGGAAAGAGCAGGGCATTGGCACTAATTGGGCAGTTCTATCAAAAAGCCAGCACAATTTAATGGGCTAAATGGCCTCCTCCTGGTCTGTATTGTTCTCTTGAACACCCTCCGACCATGCCACATTGCAAGCGTGGCTGTCTTGTACCTAATTGGCTGTAAAGATGGAAATCCAAAGAACTGTGGATGCTGGAAATCAGAAACAAAATCAAAAATTGCTGGAAAATCTCAGACAGTCTGGCAGCATGTGTGGAGAGAAAGCAGAGTTAATGTTTTGGGTCCAGTGACTCTTCTTCATAATGGTTCTGAAGAAGGGTCACTGGACCCAAAATGTTAACATTGATTTCTCTCCACAGATGCTGCTAAACCTGCTGAGCATTTTCCAGCAATTTCTGATTTTGTTCGTGGCTGTAATGATGTGCTAATGATGTGAAGGACAGAAGAGAAATGCAAATCTTTCCTTGTTTAGCTAAAGTCTTATCGGGTCGGGGCAGTGATATAACTAATTGAGGTCAGCCAACTCCATTGTGTACTTGAGGCAAAGTTATTAAAATTATATTTCTGGGCTCCTTTGCATTGTGACAAGAATAACTTAAGAGAGCACAAATTGGCTACTGTAGGTTAGTCAAGATCGATGACACTAGATTTGGCTTTGTATAGGCTGTAGATTGTTGGAACAAGAGAAGGTAAACATAGGTAAAAGATAGACTTTCATTTCTATAGCTCCTCTCACATCCTTGAGACCTGTACAGACAACTAGGTACTTTTGATGCGCTGTCAAATTTGGAATGTAGGAAATACAACAACCAGTTTACACGGATCTCCATGATAAGCGATGTGAGAACAACAAAAGTTTTCCTTTAATCATGTTGGTGGAGTATTCCTGTTCCTCTGTACCTGCTAAAGAACACAAGGGTTTCCTTTTACAATGTGGAAGTATTGTTTTTGCAATCCATTGACTTGCAAAGGATAACACACTTCAGAACTGGTAGTGTGGAGATCCATGGCAGGATTTGAACTCAGGTCCCCAGAACATTACCTGGGTCTCTGAGTTGATAGTCTAGCGATAATGCCGCTAGACCGTCTTGTGCCCCTCTGTATTCACTTATCACAGTTAATTATAAAGATACACGCATATGCATGCATGTGCACATACGTACAAACATGAACTTGTGCACATACATAAACATACAGACACAAACTTACGCACTCCAAAAGTGCACAAGTATAGCCATAGTCTAAGTGAATGACAGAGCAGGCTCAAGGGATTGAATAGCCTCTGTTTGTTCACTTGTATCCCTTAGTAAAAATATGTAGGTCATTTTTCAGACCTGCAGATAAATATATACACACACATTCACACAAAAAGATGTGTACATGCACAAATATATACATTTCCTTCGTCCCCTCCCATCAATTGCATTCCTCAGCACCTTGCACTTTTGGTAGTTGTTGACCTCCTTAAAGCTGAGGATCTCCTCACTGTCCCCACACCCCCAGCCCCCTCCATCATCCACCAACACACTCCTCCCATCCAAGACAGGGGCTCAGTGAGGTGGCGTCACATATTTTTTGGCTCTTAATCCTATGGGAGCTGATGGGAAGCATTCCCAGCAGACGAAGGCCATCCTAGGCAGGCGATAGTGCTGCCCACTGAACTGTGCCACTCTGCATGAATAGCAAGTAAAAGCGGTGGACTGGAACTGTGAGGCGACAAGGCTTTATCCAGCTTCCCTGCTGCAGCAACAGCGAGAGAGAAAAAAATCAGAGAGAGTGCTTATAACGATGGCCTCTGCATGACCCTGCTCTGGCTCGGCAGGAGCACCAGCACAGTCAGAGTCTATCATTACTGTCTTTGACTGGTACACTGAAGCACGCAGCGTGCAAATGCAATTCCCTTTCAACGCTTTCTCCCGTAAATTGTTAACACCGACCAGTATAGAGGGTCGGGGAAGTAAAGGCAATTGTAGAAATTGCATACTGCGCCGTGCAATCACCCAGCATAAAGGAAATATCCAGGGATGATCCAGTGTTGAAGGAGGCCATTTCACCCTTGGAGCCTGTTCTGCATCTTCTTTTCTACTCTTTCACCGAATGTGGGCCTTGCTGGCTGATTCAGGATTTGTTGTCCATCCTTAATTGCCTTTGAGTAGGTGGTGTTGAGCTGCCTTCTCGAACCGCTGCAGTCCACAGTGCTACAAGTAGAACCTCAATGCCATTAGGAACAGAGTCCCAGGATTTTGACCCAATGACAGTGAAGAAACAGTGATAATATTTCCAAGTCAAGACTCAGAGAGGAACTTGTAGATGATGGTACCCCATATAT
Organism: Rhincodon typus; assembly: GCF_021869965.1. NCBI lineage: Eukaryota > Metazoa > Chordata > Chondrichthyes > Orectolobiformes > Rhincodontidae > Rhincodon > Rhincodon typus. The sequence goes on along the minus strand of NW_025971370.1, from coordinate 5,335 downwards.
CTGCTGCCCTTGTCCTTCTAGATGGTAGAGATTGCAGGTTTGGAAGGTACCGTCAAAGGTGTTTTGATGATTTACTGCACTGCATCTTGTTAATGGTGTATACTGCCTCCACACTGCGTTCCACACAAACTTCTCATTTCCAGAATCAACCTAGTTTTTTTGCTTTATTCATTCACGGGATAATGGCGTTGCTGGTTGGGTAGCATTTATTGCCCATTCCTAGTTGCCCAGAGGGCAGTTAAGAGTAAACTCATTGCTGTGGGTCTGGAGACACATGTTGGCCAGACCAGGTAAGGATGGCAGTTTCTTTCCCTAAAGGGCTTTTATGAAATAGATGGGTTTTTCCCGACAGTTGGTAACAGATTCATGGTCACCATTAGGTTCTTAATTCCAGATATTTATTGAATTCAAATTCCACCATCTGCCTTGGCGGGATTCGAACCCAAGTCTCCAGAACATTATTTGGGTCTCAGGGTTAACAGTCCAGCGATAATAACACTAGGTCATCACTTATGGTGAATCTGCTTGCGACTGGATCAGTTCAGATTATATTCACTAGAGTTTAGAAGAATGTGAGGGAGGGTTCTTCATGGAATAAGGAACCTAATGTGGTTCCTCATGGGAACCTGTAAAATCCCAACGGGACTACACTGGTTCAACATAGGAAGGATGTACCTGATGACCAGGGGAAATGTACAGACCCATGGGTCACAGTCTTTGTATACAGGATCAACCGTTTAGGACTAAGATGAGGAGAAATTTCTTCACTCAGAGAGTGGTGAGTCTGTGGAATTCTCTGTTACAGAAAACAATTGAGGCCGAAACATTGAATGATTTTAAGAAGAAGTTAGATATAGTTCTGAGGGCTAAAGGGATCCAAGATTATAGGGAATAAACAGGATTGAGACGGATGATCAGCCATGATCATATTGAATGGTGGATCAGGCTTAAAGGGCTGAATGGCCTACCGCTTATGTTGCTATGTCAAAATGAAGATCCAGTGAACATTGTCATGAGATGAAAACAGAAGAAAGAATGGAGCTCTGGTTGAGAAAGTTTTACATGTAGATTAATGTGGTTCCATTTCAGGACCTTTAATATAGTCAAAGTTCAGGTGCTGCTTCATAATTGCGTTTAAAAAATCGACATTAAAACAAGAGGCTTAGGTGATGTTGAGATAGGTAACAGAAACTTGTTCAAGCAGCTTTTTTTGTTTAAAGGAGTTTCCTAAAGGAACAGGAGAGGTGGTAAGACAGGCTAAAGAGGAAATTCCAGAGTTTAAGCTTTAAGTGAGTGAAAGGGTAAATGCCAATGATGGACAATTGGCAGCTGGGGTTGTGCAGGATGTAGGAGTTGGAGGAGCACAGAGATCTCAGAGGGTCATGGTGACTGGAAGAGGTTACTGAGATTAGGAAGGTGGAAGGCTTGGAGGAAATAGAATGCAAAAGTGACAGTTTCAAAACCGAATCAGTGGTGGATTGACAGCCAAAGTAGGTCAGTGAACACAGAGTGTGTAATTGAATGGGATTGCAGGGCAGGGCAGTGTGAAAAAAAAGGAAAACGTGGTTTTCGCTCAAAATAAACTGGTTTCCATGAAAGTAAAACAGGCAGAAGGACAACTAACGGGCAATATAAATGGCTAATTAATAGGGAGTATTCAGCTGGGAACGATGGAGTACAGTATTTATTCCGCATATTTATTCAGCGCTCATAAAAGGCTTTTCTCTGGAGTGAATAAATTCTGTATTTCGCATGTTCCCCACTGAGCATTTAAAATAAAGCATTGAATAAATTAAGTAAATGACTGGGAGGTGAGGTACCATTCTTTTCTCATGCCCAGAGTGAACAGGTTTGTCTCAAGAGTTCCACACACACCTTCACCCTGCAGCTGGTAGCAGTGTTAACGTTGGCTGAGCTGTCAGCTCACATTGGGAGTTTCAAAGCAGGCCACGTTCCAGTGTTGGTGAAAGGACATTGTGTTTCAACAGTGCTTGGCATGACCTCGGAGCATCCCAAATCATTTCTCAGCCAACACAACATTTTGAAAGTGTCAGAATGTACCAAGTGTGGGACCCATTTCCCAATGAGACAAACTCCCATAACAGACAGCAATGAGATAAATGGCCAGACAAACCTTTTTCAGAGATGAATGAATCTCAGGACGAAAGAGTTGGCTTGTGTTCTTTTTAGTCACTCGTGAAACATATGTATTGTCCGTTCCTAGTTGCCCCTTGAGAAGGTGGTGGTGAGCTGCCTTCCTGAACAGCTGCACTCCATTGCAGTAGTTTGACCCACAATGTCCTTAGGGAGGGACTTCCAGGATTTTGACCCAGTGACACTGAAGGAACGGCAATATATTTCCAAGTCAGGATGGTGACTGGCTTGGAGGGGTAATTGCAGAGGGTGGTGTTCCCAAGTATCTGCTGCCCTTGTCCTTCTAGGTGGAATCGGTCATTAGTTTGGAAGGTGCTCCCTAATGATCTTTGGTGAATTTCTGTAGTCAGTTAGTACACACTGCTGCTACTGAGGTGGTGATGGAAGTGGATGCTTGTGGAAGTGGTGCCAATTAAGTGAGCTGCTTTTACTTAGATGGTGTCAAGTTTTTTGAGTGTTGTTGGGGCTGCACCCATCCAGACAAGTGGGGAGTATTCCATCACACTCCTGACTTGTGCCTCGTAGATGATGGACAGGCTTTTGGAGGCTGGGGGGGTCGTGTGGTCAGGAGGTGAGACAACAAGGTGCAGGGCTGGATGAACACAGCAGGCCAAGCAGCATCATAGGAGCAGAAAGGCTGACGTTTCGGGCCTAGACCCTTCATCAGAAAAGGGGGAGGGGAAGGGGGTTCTGAAATAAATAGGGAGAGAGTGGGAGGCAGATAGAAGCTGGATAGAGGAGAGGATAGGTGGAGAGGAAACAAACAGGTCGAAGAGGCGGGGATGGAGCCAGTAAAGGTGAGTGTAGGTGGGGAGTTAGGGAGGGGATAGGTCAGTCCAGGGAGGACGGACAGGTCAAGGGGGCGGGATGAGGTTGGTCGGTAGGAGATGGGGGTGGGGCTTGAGGTGGGAGGAGGGGATAGGTGGGAGGAAGAACAGGTTAGGGAGGCAGGGACGAGCTGGGCTGGTTTTGGGATGCGGTAGGGGGAGGGGAGATTTTGAAGCTTGTGAAATCCACATTGATACCATTGGGCTGCAGGGTTCCCAAGCGGAATATGAGTTGCTGTTCCTGCAACCTTCGGGTGGCATCGTTGTGGCACTGCAGGAGGCCCAGGATGGACATGTTGTCTGAGGAATGGGAGGGGGAGTTGAAATGGTTCGCGACTGGGAGGTGCAGTTGTTTATTGCGAACCGAGCGTAGGTGTTCTGCAAAGCGGTCCCCGAGCCTCCGCTGGGTTTCCCCGATGTAGAGGAAGCCACACCGGGTACAGCGGATGCAGTATACCACATTGGCAGATGTGCAGGTGAACATCTGCTTGATGTGGAAAGTCTTCTTGGGGCCTGGGATGGGGGTGAGGGAGGAGGTGTGGGGGCAGGAGGTGAGTTGTTTTCCACTAGTACCTTGGGAATTTGTTTTTCATCCACCTGAAGAAGCTGGTTTAGCCTCAGTTTAACATCCCATTTACAAAAAGAGTGCCTCCAACAGTGCAGCTGTTATGCTGGGTGAGGCCCTGATAGAAGGGAACTCACATTGACAACCTCATAAGGACCTAAATAACTAACTGCCAAACCACAACTGATAGCTGTGAGGTGAAGGAAAGAAAAGCGAAGATGGTGCCTGTTGTGTAGCAGTTTTCACAATAAAGGGATTCTCAAAGCAGGTTGATTAGCTTAGTTGGATGGATGGCTGGTTTGTGATGCACAGTAACACCAACAGCATAGGTTCAATTCCCACATCAGCTGAGGTCGGCATGCAGGACTCTCTGTCCTGACTTCTCCCCTTGCCTGAGGTGTAGTGACCCTCAATGGTCTCTCTCTAATAGTCCTCATGGACTGTGGCAACTTTACTCCACCCTTACAACCAATGGATGCTTTAGAAATGCAGTCCCTGTTGCAGGATACAAAATGGGCTGATATTGATGAGTTATGATATGTTTTTGGAGCAGGTGGGATTTGAACTCCAGCCTCCTGGTCCGAAGCTGGGAGCAGTACCACTGTCCCACAAGAGCTCCAATGGGCTGATGTATGCTGTGAGATGTAATTTGACCCAGAGTAGTGGGGTTGCCTGTTGGGTACATTATCTTACATAGACCATGTTCCTGACTCCAGCTTAATTGGCTTCAGTCATGAGGAGCCAGAGCAACAAGATTGAAATTGTGAGAATGGCGATGTGGCTGGTGATTGTGAGACTGGAGCCCAGAGTATTTACAAAGCACTCCTGAGCAACTGGCTACAGTGGAGTCTGGGGAATGTCAGACTAGAAGGTGGGAGGGCTCTCAAAACTGCTGAGGCATTAACACAAAAACAATCGATGCGGGAGAATTAAAAGAAAAAAAAAAGCAGACAATTGCAGAGCGATACTTAACTGAGATTGAGTAGAATTCAATAATGGGGAGGAAAAGGACCAATTTAGTGATTGACTTATAGCTGTCCCCTGAGGAGATCCCAGAAGGCCCCCAGTCGGGCACTTATTAAAGATGGTCATTAACAAGGCAGCTGCATTACCACTGGTCTTAGTTCACAGGATCAAAGGTGGAGCTTGTCTCTGGACTAAAGGAAAAGTACTGCAGTTGCTGGAAATCTGGAACAAACCGAGAAGCCACTGGAGAAACTCAGCAGGTCTGGCAGCATCTGGAGAGAGAGAAACAGAGTTAATGTTTTGAGTCTAATATGACTCTTCCAGTGCAGTGCAGTGTGGATCGCAGCTACAACACCATCCCTGGTTAGCCACTTTGCAAAGAACCACTGTCAGTGGAGTTTGGGACAAGAATATTATTCACTTTTGTTCATGCCAGGATGGATTTATTCCTTTAATCGCATCAGACAAGAGCTAACCTACTGGAGAAACTCAAAAAGTCTAGCCTCAATGGAGAGAGAAATAGAGTTAATGTTTTGAGGCCAATCAGAGCTCAGAGTTTCTCCGGCATTGTCAGGTCAGATTTCCAGCATCTGCAGTATTTTGCCTATGCTAAAATAAGGAACGTGCACGTACATGGAATCCTTCACATCTTTAAGACATCCCAAAGCACTTCCCAGCCAATGGTGGATTTGTGGGAGAGAGGAGTGTTGGTTGGGATATCCCCTGTCCGTTGTTACATGGTGTGGTCGTGGAATCCTCAGCACCAATCTGAGAGGACGCTCCCTGGGTTTAACATCTCACCCAAGTGAGATCAAACACTGTG
>NW_025971369.1:0-10759 GCF_021869965.1 Rhincodon typus | reverse complement strand
GCTGCACAGAGTGGTGTCAGGACTGCGGGAGCGCTGCACTGAGGGGTTTCAGTACTGAGGGATGCTGCACAGTTTGGTGTCATGACTGAGGGAGTGCTGCATTGAGGGGATCAGTACTGAGGTGTGATCAGCACTGAGGGGTGGGTCGCAATGACGGGGGGTCAGCACAGAGGGATGTCAGTACTGATTGAATGCTGCACTGAGAGAGTTCTGCACTGAGGGAGTGCTTCACTTACAAAGTGTTGCTCTGAGCGGGATCAGCACTGAGGGCCGGTCATCACTGAGGCAGTGCATCGCTAAGGCAGTGCATCGCTGAGGGAGCGCAGTGCTGAGGGAGCGCAGTGCTGAGGGAGCGCAGCGCTGATGGAGCGCAGTGTTGAGGGAGCGCAGTGTTGAGGGAGCACGGTGCTGAGAAGGGTCAGCATTAAAGCAGGTCAGCACTGAGGGAGTGCTGCACTGAGGGCGGCCAGGACTGAAGGGAGTTCAGCACTGATGGGGTAAGTACTGAGGGAGTGCTGCACTGAGTGGTGACAGCCGTGAGGGTGCATTGCACTGTTGGAGGACCAGTGCTGTGAGACTGTCCGAAGTTCAGTATTGAGGAAGTGGCACACTGAGGTGGGTCAGCACTGAGGGAGTGCTGCACTGAGTGGGGTGGGGTCAGCACTGAGGGGATTCAGCATTGATTGGGGTCAGCACAGAGGGAGTGCTGCACAGAGGGGTGTCAGCAATGAGTGAGTGCTGTACAGAGGGGTCAGCACTGAAGGAGTGCTGTACAGACGGCGGCCAGCATTTAAGGGAGGTCAGCACTGACTGGGTCAGTACTGAGGGAGTGCTACACTGAGGGATTGATGCATTGAGGGGGCGTCAACACTGAGGGGGCGTCAGCACTGAGGGGGTCATCACCAAGGGCGTGCTGCACTGAAGGAGTGATGCACTGAGGGAGCGCTGCACTGAGGGAGGGCTGCACTGAGGTAGTGCTGGACAGAGTAGGGTCAGCACTTAGAGGGGTCAGCACCGTAGGTGGTCAGCACTGAAGGGAGGTCAGCACCGACGGGGTCAGTAGTGAGGCAGTGGTGCACTAAGGGAGCACAGTACAGAGGGGGATCAACACAGAGGCTGGCCAGCACTGAAAGGAGGTCAGCACTGAGTGGGGTCAGAACTGAGGGAGTGCTGCATTGAGGGCGACCAGCAGTGAAGGGAGGATAGCACGGAGGGAGTGCTGCATTGAGGGAGTGCAGCACTGAGGGAGCGCTGCACGGAGGGAGTGTTGCAAAGAGTGGGTGCTGCACAGAGTGCGTGCTGCACGGAGTGGGTGCTGCACGGAATGGGAGCTGCACGGAGTGGGTGCTACACTGAGGGGGTGCTGCACTGAGGGAATGCTGCACGGAGGGAGTGCTGCACTGAGGGGGGTCAGCACTGATGAGGGTCACACTGAGGGGGTTCAGCACTGGGAGGGCTCATCACTGAGGGAGTGCTTCACTGAGCGGTGTCAGCACTGATGGTGTCCAGCACTGATGGGGGGTCAGTAGTGAGGGAGATCAGCACTCAGCGAAGTCAGCACTGAGAGAGGTCAGCACTGAGGGCAGTAAGCACTGAGAAAATTCTGCACAGATGGGGTGCTGCACTGAAGGAGTGCTGCACTGCAGGAGTGCTGCACAGCGAAAATGCTGCACTGAGCGTGTGCTGTGTACTGAGGGAGGTCAGCACTGGGGCGTCAGCACTGAGGGACTGCTGCACAGATGTGGGTCAACACTGAGGGAGTGCTGCACTGATGGGGAGTCAGCACTGAGGGAGTGCTGTTCTGAGGGGCTGCTGCACTGAAGGGGGTCAGCAAAGACGGAGTGCTGCACTGAGGGCGGCCAGCACGGAAAGGAGGTTAGCACTGAGGGAGTGCTGCATTGAGGGAGTGCTGCACTGAGTCGGGTCAGCATTGAAAATGTGCTGCACTGAGGGGTGTCAGCACTGATGGGGGGTCAGTACTGATGGGGGTCAGTACTGAGGGAGGTCAGCACTGAGGAAGTGCGGCACAGACGGGGGTCAGCACTGAGCGGGGTCAGCACTGAGAGAGTGCTGCACTGCGGGAGTGCTGCATTGAGTGGGTGCTGCACTGAAGGCACGTCAGCACTGAGGGGTGTCAGCACTGAGGGGTGTCAGCACTGAGGGGTGTCTGCACTGAGGAGTGCTGTACTGAGTGGGGTTCTGCACTGAGGGAGTGCTGCACTGAGGGAGCGTTGCACTGAGCGGGGTCAGCACTGAAGCAGGTCAGCGCTGAGGGAGTGCAGCACTGAGGGTGGCTAGCACTGAAGGGAGGTCAGAATTGACGGTTAGGTACTGAGGGAGTGCTGCACAGTGGTGGGTCAACACTGAGGAAGTGTTGCACAGAGTGGGGTCAGCACTGAGAGGGGTCAGCACTGAAGAGGATCAGCACAGAGGCAGTGCTGCACTGAGGGCGTCCAGCACTGAGGGGAGGTCAGCACTGACGGGGTAAGTACTGAGGCAGTGCTGCACTGAGTGAGGTCAGCACTGAGGGAATGCTGCACTGAGGGAGTGCTGCAATGAAGGGCGGCTGCAATGAGGGGAGTCAGCACTATGGGAGTGCTTCACTGAGGGGTGCCAGCTGTGAGGGAGTACTGCACTGTTGGCGGGTCAGTGCTGTGAGACTATGCGAGGGTCAGTATTGACGAAGTGGCGCACTGAGTTGGACAGTATTGAGGAAGTTGCACACTGCGGATGGTCAGCATTGAGGGGGGTCAGCAATGAGGGAGTGCTGCACTGAGGGAGTGCTGCACTGAGGGGGGTCAGCACTGAGGGGGTGCTGCACTGAGAGAGTGCTGCACTGAGGGAGTGCTACACTAAGAGGGGTCAGCACTGAGTGGGGTCAGCACTGAAGCGGGTCAGCACTAAGGGAATGCTGCACTGAGTGAGGTCAGAATTGGAGCGGCTCAGCACTGAGGGATTGCTGCACTGAAGGCGGCCAGCACTGAAGGGAGATCAGCACTGACGGAGTCAGTAATGAGGGAGTGTTGCTCTGATGGGAGGTCAGCACTGAAAAAGGTCAGCACTGAGAGAGTGCTGCACTGAGGGGCGTCAGCACTGACGGAGTGATTAACTGAGTGGTGACAACCGTGAGGGTGCATTGCACTGTTGGAGGGACAGTGCTGTGACACTGTCCGAAGATCAGTATTGAGGAAGTAGCACACTGAGCGGGGTCAGGACTGAGGGCAGTCAGCACTGAGGGCGGTCAGCACTGAAGGGAAGTCAGCACTGAAGGGAAGTCAGCACTGTCGGGGACAAAAATGAGGGAGTGCTGCACTGAGAAGGGTCAGCAATGCGGCGGGTCAGCACTGAGGGAGGTCAGCACTGAGGGGCGTCAGCACTGAGGGAGTGTTGCAGAGACGGTGAACAGCCCTAAAGTAGTGCTGTACAGAATGGGGTCAGCACTCAGAAGGGTCAGCACTGAAGGTGGTCAGCACTCAAGAGTGGTCAGCACTGATGGGGTGGGTACTGAGGGAGTGCTACACTGAGGGGTGTCAGCACTGAGGGAGTGCTGTACAGAGGGGTCAGCACTGAGGGAGTGTACAGAGTGGGGGGGTGCCAGAATTGAGGTACTGCTGGAAAGAGTGGGGTCAGCACTTCGGGGGGTCAGCACTGCAGGAGGTCAGCACTGACGGGAGGTCAGAACTGACGGGGTCAGTAGTGAGGAAGTGGTGCACTGAGGGAGTGCTGTACAGAGGGGGATCAGCACTGAAGCCGGCCATTACTGAAGGGAGGTCAGCAGTGAGCGGAGTCAGCACTGAGAGAGTGCTGCACAGACCGCGGACAGCACTGAGGCACTCCTGCACTCAGTGGGGTCAGCAATGAGGGAGTGCTGCACTGATGGCGGCAGGCACTGAAGGGAGGTTAGCATTGAGGGAGTGCTGCACTGAGGGAGCGCTTCACTGACAGGGGGGCCAGCATTAGGGGAGGGGGGCAGCACTGAAGGGTTTATTACTGAAGAGGGTCAGCACTGAGGAAGTGCTGCACAGAGCGGTGTCAGCAATGAGGGAGTACTGGACTGAGGGCGAACAGCACTGAAGGGAGTATAGCACTGAGGGAGTGCTGCATTGAGGAGATGCTGCACTGAGGGAGGTCCAGAACTGTGTGGGGTCCAACCCTGGGGGGGTTCCAGTGCTGAAGGGGTCAGCACTGAGCGGGTGCTGCACTGAGGGAGTGCTGCAATTGTGGGGTCGGGTCAGCCTGAGAGTTGGTCAGCACTGAGGGGTGGTGTCAGCACTGAAGGAAGAGCTTAACTGAGCGGTGACAGCCGTGAGGGAGTACGACACTGTTGGAGGGTTAGTGCTGTGAGACTGTCCGAGGGTCAGTATTGAGGAAGTGGGGCACTGAGAGGGGTCAGCGCTGATGGAGTACTGCAGAGTGTGGTCATCACTAAGGGAGTTCAGCACTGGCGAAGTGCTGCACTGAGGGCGTGCAGCACTGAGGGGTGTCAGCACTGATGGGGGTCAACACTGAAGGGATGTCAGCACTGAAGCGACCAGTACTGAGGGAATGCTGCCCTGAGGGAGTGCTGCTCTGTGTGGGGTCATCACTGAGGGAGTGCTTCACTGTGGGGTGTCAGCTGTGAGGGTGCATTGCACTGTTGGAGGGACAGAGCTGTGAGACTGTCTGAGGGATGTCAGCACTGAGGGAATGCTGCAAAGAGGCAGGGCGGCACTGACGGAGGTCGGCACTGAGGGAGGACGGCACTGAGTGAGGGCTGCACTGAGGGAGGGCTCCACTGAAAGAGTGCTACACTGAGGGGTGTCAGCACTGAGGGAGTGCTGTACAGAGGCCGGCTCGCAGTAAAGGGAGCTCAGCACTGAATGGGTCAGTACTGAGGGAGTGCGACACTGAGGGATTGCTGCACTGAGGGCGCGTCAGCACTGAGGGGGCGTCAGCACTGAGGGAGTGCTGCAATGAGAGAGAGCTGCACTGAGGGAAGGCTGCACTGAGGGAGGGCTGCACTCAGGCTGCTCAGTACTCAGGGGCTCATCACCAAGGGAGTGCTGCACTGAAGGAGTGCAGCACTGAATGACGGCTGCACTGAGGGCGTGCAGCACAGAGCGGGGGGCGGTCAGCATTGAGGTAGTGCTGGACAGAGTGGGGTCAGCACTTCAAGAGGTCAGTACTGAAGGTGGTCAGCACTGAAGAAAGGTCAGCTCTGAAGGGAGGTCAGCACTCACGATGTCAGTAGAGAGTAAGTGGTGCACTGAGGGAGTGCTGTACAGAGGGGTCAGCACTGCGGGAATGCTGTACAGAGGGCGGCCAGCATTGAAGAGAGGTCAGCACTGAATGTGTCAGTAATGAGGGAGTGCGACACTGAGGGATTACTGCACTGAGGGCGCGTCAGCACTGAGGGGACGTCAGCACTGAAGCTGGTCAGCCCTGACGGACTGCAGCACTTCGGGCGGCAAGCACTAAAAGGAGGTCAGCACTGACCGGGTATGTACTGAGGGAGTGCTGCACAGAGTGGGGTCAACACTGAAGGAGTGCTGCACAGAGTGGGGTCAGCACTGAGAGGTGTCAGAGCTGAAGGGGGTCAGCACAGAACGAGTGCTGCAATGAGGGCGTCCAGCACTGAAGGGAGGTCAGCAGTGATGGGGTAAGTACTGAGGGAGTGCTGCGCTGAGTGAGGTCAGCACCGAGGGAGTGCTGCATGACGGAGTGCTGCACTGAGCGTGGTCAGCACTGAGGGGTTACTGTATTGAGGGGTGTCAGCACTGAGGGAGTGCTTCACTGAGTGGTGTCAGCTGTGAGGGTGTACTGCACTGTTGGAGGGTCAGTGCTGTGAGACTGTCCGAGGGTCAGTATTGAGGAAATGGCGCACTGAGTGGGTCAGTATTGAGGAAGTGGCGCACTGAGGATGGTCAGCACTGAGCGGGGTCAGCAATGAGGGAGTGCTGTACTGAGGGGGGTCAGCACTAAGGGGGGGGGGTCACTTCAGTTCATCAATCCCCATAAAATGGACCTCTCGCAGTATGCCATATCCTTTGTAGTGATCTTCGCAGCAGCTGCACTCCCTCAGTGTGGTCCCTCTGATGGTGCAGTGCTCCTTTAATATTGACCTTCTGACAGCACAGCACCCTCTTCATGTTGGCCCTGTGACAGTCCAGCATTCCCTCAGTACTGATCCTCCAACAATGGAGCATTCCCTCAATACTGACACCCAGTGCAGCACATCATCAATAGTGACACTGCAGTACACACTTAATATTAACCCTCTGTCAGTGCGGAAATCCCTCAGCGATGACACTCTGATAGTACATCACTCCCTCCGACAGTGTTGCACACCCTTAGCATCAACCCACTGACAGTTTCAGCATTCCCTTAATATTGACCAATTCACAGTGCAGCACTCCCCTAATATCAAACCCCTGAAAGTGAAGCACTGCATTAATATTGAACATCTGACAGTGCAGACCACCTCAGTGCTGACCCTCCGACAGTGCAGCACTCCCTCATTACTCACCCTTTGATGTAGCACACCTTTAATAATGACACTCTGATAGTGTCACACTCCCTTAATATCGGCCCTTCAACAGTGCAGCACTCCCTCAATGATGACACGAACAACGCAGGATTCTCTCAGTACTGGCTCTGCAACAGTCAAGCACTCAATCACCCCTGACCCTCTGTTAGTGCAGCACACCCCTAATGTTGACCCTGTGACAGTGCAGCACTCCCTTAATAATAGTCTTCCGACAGCGTGGCACTTCCTTGATGAAGACACTCTGACAATGCAGTTTTCCCTCACTATTGATCTTCTGACAGTGCAGTATTCTGTCATCATTGACTCCTTGATGGTGTAGCAGAACTCCCTCAATATTGTCCTTCTGACAGTACTGCACTACTGATCCTTCGGCAGCGCAACGTTCCCTTGATATCAATCTTCTGACATTATAGCACTCCCACAGTACTAACTCTCTGAATGTGCAGCACTCTCTCAGGACTGATTCTGTGATATTTCAGCACTCCCACATCATTAACCCTCTGCCAGTGCAAAACTCCCTCATATCAAGCCGCCAACAGTGCACTATTTCCTTAATATTGGCCTTCTGATTGCGTGATCCGCCCTCAGTGTGAAACCCTGACAATACAGCACTCCCTCAGAAATAACTCTCTGATTAAGCACTTCTTCTGTGCTAAATCTCTGAAAATGGAACATTCTCTGATTACTGACCCTTTACAGTGCTGCACTGCCTCAGTACTCACTCACCAAAAGTGCAGCACTCCATTAATAGTGACCTTCTGACAGCGTGGCACTCCCATAATATTGGTCCACTGACAGTGCGGCACTCCCTTAATTCTGACCTGCTCGCTGTGTAGCACTGCCCTAATATCAAACCTGCAGCTCTATCAGAGGGTCTGTCCTGAGCAAGTGCCCCATTGTCAGCATGTCAATTCTGAGGCAGTGCCTCTATATCAGTTGGTCAATACTGAGGTAGTGCCTAAGAGGGTCAGAATTAAGGGAGTGCCTCACATTTAGAGGGTCATTACTGAGGGACAGCCTCATGATCAGCGGGTCAGTATTGAGGGACTGCCTTATAGCCAGTGGGTCAGTTCTGAGGCATTGCCTCAATGTAATAGATTTAGAAATGGGGTAGGGGGCACATGATTAGAAGATCAGTAGTAAGCTATTGCAGCTCTATCAGAGGGTCAGTACTCAGCGAGTGCCTCATTGACAGAGGGTCCATATTGAGGTATTGAAGCGCTGTTAGAGGGTGAGCACTGAGGGAGTGTTTCCTTGTCAGAGATTCAGAACTGAGAGAGTGCCTGATTGTCAGAGGCTCATTCCTGAGGGAGTGCCTCATTGTCCGAGTGACATAATCATATAGAACTCCCTCAATTCTAAACTTTAATATTGACCCTCTGAGAATGTGGCACTGCCTCAGCACCGACCTTCTGACAACGAAGCACTGCCTCAGGACTGACCCTCTGAAAATGAGGTGATTCCTCAGTACTGAACCATTGACAATGTGACACTTCATGAGTATTGACTTTCTGATAATGGGGTTCTCCTCAAGTACTGACCCTCTGACGGTTCTGCACTGCCTCTGTAGTGAACCTCGAAATGTCTGCCACTCCCTCAATTCTGAACTCCTTACAATGAGGCATTACCTCAATACTGACAGGCAAGGTGGCACTGCCTCAACATTGACTATTGACTATCTCACTCTGGACTGACCATTCAACAATGACATACTGCCTCAGAAGTGACCCACTTACAACAAGGCACACACTCAGTATTGACCCACTGATTATGATGCTCTCCCTCAGTACTGAACGTCTGAGAGTGCTGCACTACCGCAGGACTGACTCAATTCTGAACACCTTGTAATGAGACACCGGCTCAGTATTGACCCTTTGATCATGAGGCACTGATTCAGTTCTGACCCTATTACATCGACAGCGCAGCTCTTCTTCATTGTTGACCCTCTGGCAGTGCAGAATTCCCGCATGACTGACCCTCTCACAGTGCAGCATACCTTTAGTACTGAACCTCTGATAGTGCTGCTCCCCTCAGTACTATCTCTAACAGTGCAGCATTCTCTTCGTATTGACTCTCTGACAGTATTTAGGGGAGTGCTGCACTGTTGGAGAGCCAGTACTGAGGAAGAGCTGCATTGTCAGAAGGCAAATATTAATGGAGTGCTCGGGTCCATTTTAAAGCGGTTTTGCCCTGTCACAAAATCAACTAGGGTGGCGCGGTGGCTCGGTGGTTAGCACTGCTGCCTCACCGCGCCAGGGACCCAGGCTCGATTCCACCCTTGGCCGAACGTCTGTGTGGAATTTGCACATTCTCCGTGTCTGTGCGGGTTTGTGTGTTTTCTGGGTGCTCCAGTTTCCTCCCACAGTCCAAAGATATAAAGGCTAGGTGGATTGGCTACGCTAAATTGCCCATAGTGCCCAGGGATGTTCAGGTTCGGTGGCATCGACATGGGAAATATAGGGGAATGTCTCTGGGAGAGATGTTCTGCAGAGGGGCAGTGTGGACTTGTTGGGCTGAATGGCCTGTTTCCACACTGTAGGGATTCTATGAATCAATATTAAGTGAATGCTGCACTGTCAGAGTGGCAATATTGAGGGAGTGCTCCAGTATCAGAGGGCCAACAGTAAGGGAGTCACATTTCTCTCAAAGGGTCAGTCGTCAGGTTAGTGCTGAGGGAATACTGGCATGTCAGAGGGTTAACATGTCAGTCATCAGTACTCCAGAGTGTATTGTACTGAGGGAGTGCCTAATAGTCAGAGTGTCAGCTCTCTGACAGTTGCTTCTTTGTTAGTGTACCACTCCCTCAACGCTGACCATCTGACAATGCAGCTTTCCCTCACTACTGATCTTCTGACAGCGCACCATTCTGTCATCATTGACCCTCTGACAGTGCAGCATATGCTTCATATTGACCCTCCGATATTGTGGTACTCCCTCAGTGATGATACTCTGACAATGCAGCACTCCCTCAGTACTAAATCTCTGATTAAGCACTCCCTCAGTGCTAAGTCTCTGACAATGGAGCATTCTCTCATTACTGACCCTTTGCTGTGCTGCTCTGTCTGAGCACTCACGCGCTGAAGTTGCAGTACTCCATTAATAGTTGACCTCCGAGAGTGCACCACTTCCTTAATATTGACCCTCGATAGTGGAGCACTTCCTTAATATGGACCCTCTGATAGTGTAGCATTCTTTTCACATTTGCCTGCTCACAGTGCAGCACTCCCCTAATATCAAACATCTGAGGGTGAAATGCTCCTTTAATATTGACCATCTGAGAGTGCAGCATTCCCTCGGTGCGAACTCTCTGCCAGTGCAGTACTCCCTTATTATCGGACCACAAGCAGTGTGGCACTCCCTGAATACTGGCCCACCAACAGTGCAGCACTCCCTGAATATTGGCCATCGAGAATGCGGCATCCCCTTAATATTGACCTGTTCGCAGTGCAGTACTCTCCTAATATCAAGCCTCTATCAGATGGTCCGCACTGAGGGAGTGCCCAATTGTCAGTAGGTCAATTATGAGGCTGTGCCACTTTGTCAGAGGTCAATACTGAGGCAGTGCCTCATCTTAAGTGGGTCAGAATTAAGGAAGGGCCTCACAACACAGAGTCAGTACTGAAGTAGTGTAGCACTGTCAGAGGATCAGTTGAGGGAATGCTTTATTGTCAGTGGGTCAGTTCTGAGACAGTGCCTCCATGTAATGGATTTAGAATTGAGGGAGGATGACATGATTAGAAGGTCAGTAGTAAGGTATTGCAGTCAGAGTGTCACTATTAAGGGAGTACATCATTGTCAGAGGGTCTGTACTGAGGTATTGAAGAATTGTCAGAGGCGAAGTACTGAGGGAATGCTTCCTTGACATTGACTCCCTCTGCAGGGCTATCACGTCATTTCTGGAGAGTCAGTCTTGAAGGAGTCCCCATTGAGAGAGAATCAGTTCTGTTGGAGGGCCTCATCATCACAGGGTCAGTACTGAAGGAGTTGTAAGCGGGTCAATTCTGAAGCAGTGTTTCATTTAAGGGGGTCGGAATTGAGCAAGTTCATCACGTTTACAGGGTCATCACTGAGGAAGGGCCCCGTAATCAGTAGATCAGCAGAGTGGCAGTGCCTTATTATCACGAAGTTAGTTCTGAGGCAGTGTCTCAGTGTTAGAGGGTGAGCAGTAACGGAGTGACTCGTTGTCAGAGGATCCATTCCGAGGCAGTGCCTCAATGTGATGGAGTCAGAATA
>NW_025971368.1:0-10759 GCF_021869965.1 Rhincodon typus | reverse complement strand
ATTGTTATCATTGGACAGAAGAGTTTGGTGAAGAATGTTAAACTCACAACACTGAATGCCTCACACACATGTTTTATTTCTCCCAGTAACCTGTTGTTCACCCGCAATATCTCACACAATGTGCCAGCTGCTATAACTCTGGTAACACAGTGGCCTTTCCGTGTTGAAGCGATTAAGAGTGCAGTTCTACTGACTTGCTCCAGATGTCATCGAAACTATGAGGTAACTTCATTTTAATTGCACGGCAGTGACAGAGGTTGCTCTGAGTAAATACTCATTGCCAATATATCACTAAAGACAAAAACGTCTGTGTTTAATTTCTCTGGCTGTTTTCTTTTGCCACCTTGCAGTAGCTACAACAACTCAGTCCTGTTTGAATTACCTGCCAAAATGTAACTGATGCTTCCTGGTGGGCTTTAATCGATACACTGAACTGGCATGAGGAGTTTAATCCAGTTAAACAATCCTGTCTGATTCACATATGACTCCTTCTAGTGCAGCCTGGGGAGGTGGTGGCTTTGTGGTGTTGTCATGGGACTAGCAATCCAGAACCCCAAGTTAATGTTCTGGGGACATTCAAGGAAGTGGTGGATGTGGTCGCAATTACAATGTTCAAAAGACATTTGGCTAAGTATGTGAATAGGAAAGGTTTGGAGGGATATGGGCCAGGAGCAGGCAGGTGGGACTGGTTTAGTTTGGGATTACAGTCGGCATGGACTGGTTGGACCAAAGGGTCTGTTTCCGTGATGTATGACTCTATGATGATACTTGAATTCAATAAAAATCTGAACTGAAGAGTTGGTCTAATGGCAACCCTTGTTGACCTGGTTTATTGATGTCCTTTAGGGAAGGAAATCTGCCATCTGCTCCTGATCTGGCCTACATGAACCACAAGAATTTGGTTGACTTGGAACTGGCTTCTGGTCAGTTAGGAGCAGACAATAAATGCTGTACATCCTGTAGAGGAATAACAAAAAAAAACATTCTAAGTGGTAATGGTAACAGCCAGGCTGTGCACTAGGGTTTACCCTGCTCCATGTGTGCTGCTGGGCACGCATCAGTAACGACAAGAGAGATTTAAACGCTTGCTTTGCCTCTTGCTTAAACGTCAGGATCACAATTTTTAACTGGTGCTCCAGGATCATTCCTGTTGCAAGGAACAGGAAACAGTGCAGATGACTGAGCAGCATCTTGACATGGTCAGGCCTACATATGACTCACAGACCTCCAACAACGGTGTTGTCTCTTGACTGCCTCCGAAGCCGCCCCTAGTAAGCTACCCAGCTGAAACACAATTAGGGGTGGATACATCCCATGAAAGAATAAAACAAAACGGCAGATTTATGGTCCGGTATATTTTTCCCACTGGCCTGACTTCAGGAATAATTCTGAAATTGAAAGGTGCATTGTCTTGTTCTTCACAGATGCTGTAGTTCATGATGCCACAAATAATTTGTTTTCTCAGTTGTCTGAAGATACTTTGCAGACCTTGCTGACATCCTCAGGAATCACATTGCACGTACTAAAGGACATGAAGTTCCAGCTGAAGAGTGGAGAGAGCAATGCCAGTGTTGTTGGCCTGGATGATAGCAGTGTCTTTACAGTCAACAGTAGTGGCTACAGTGGGAGCCGACCATTTAAAACATCACACCATCACATTGCAGTAAGTTTATATTGTTTCAAAAGGAAGATTCGCTTTAAGGGACAGGAACTTTTTAATATGCACAATTCTTCAGCAGGTTCAATTTCTATCAGCAAATGTGTTCTCATTACCCATGACAAGAAATCATCAGTTTTTATCTTTTACTTGGCTTGTAATCAGGCAGTGAGTCTGCTAATGCACACATTGAGTTCATCAACAGTGCCCATCATAGAAAAACCCATTCCATCCTCTTCGCTGTATGTCAGTTACAGAGGTCTAAAATCAATTGATCTTGACTAAATCTGTTAAGAAACTTGAACTTTTGTTAGTGCGTTGCTGCGATTTCTCTTTTATAATTGTATAATCTTTATAAATATACCTTAGTGTAGCTATGGATAAGTATGGTCAAATGGCTCTTCAGTGCAGCTGAAGCGTTGAGATTGAGATTTGGCAATGACAAATACAAGCCTTATGGGAATCCATCCATGAAGTTGCTTCAGTCACTGGCATTGCTGATCTTTGAATATCTACCTATGCTATTGTTCAATCTTTATTTCACCTCTGTTTACAGAAACTAATTTGTGTCTTAACTGAATGCCTCCCTTACTTATTGACCCACTCCAATCAGATTTTCCCAAGTTTCTTTTTATTCATTCATGGGATTTGGGCATCATCGGCTGGGCCAGCATTTATTGCCCATCTTTAGTTACTACAGAATGGTGGTGATGAGCTGCCTTCTTGAGCCACCGCAGTTCTTGGAGAGTAGGGACACCCGCACTTGCTGTTAGAGAAAGAGTTCTAGGATTTTGACCCAACAATAGTGAAAAAAAGATGATATATTTCCAGGATCAAGATGGTGAGTAGCTTGGAGGAGAACTTGCAGATACATAGTAACTTGTTCCTCAGCTGCCCTTGTCCTCTAGCTGTTTGGAAGGCTCTGTAGATGGAGCCTTGGCAAGTTCCCACAAAACATTTTTTTAGATGATGCATACTGCTGCCACTGTGCATCAGTGGTGGATGGAGTGAACGCTGGAGGTGATGAACAGTGCTTATCAAGAGTGCTGCTTTTTCCTGGGAATGTGTTGAGTTTCTTGAGTGTTGTTGGACCTGCAAGTGGGGAGTATTCCATCACACTTCTGGCTTGTGCCTCGTAGCTGGTGGACAGTCTTAGGAAAACCTCTGACTTCACTTCCTCCAATCTCTACTTTGATGTTTCGGGCCTAGACCCTTCATCAGAAATGCCCATTTCTGATGAAGGGTCTAGGCCCGAAACGTCAGCTTTCTGCTCCTATGATGCTGCTTGGCCTGCTGTGTTCATCCACCTTGTTGTCTCGGATTCTCCAGCATCTGCAGTTCCTGCTATCTCTACTTTGATGTAACTGTTTACGTGGTGAGTGCAAGAACTTTGTGGACCAACATTAATGAGCCAGTAGTTGCAGTATCCTTAACACTCCAACACACTGTTGTGGCTGTGATCCCTTTCTGGAATACCTTCTGAATGCCTTCATTTTGTCTTCCAGCTGCCTGCTGAGGATATGTGTCTGGCTGCAGCGATCAAATCAGGAGGTGCAATATTTGATTCTTCAAAGTTCATCTCGCAAAATGAAAATTTCCTTCAGTTATTTAGCCACCAGGTCACCAGGAAGCATAAGGACAGCAAGTGTGAGATTTGCCAACCCACCACAGGTTGAAATGGCTTCACGTTTGATATCTGAGTTGACTGCCTTTAACAAAGAGAATGTCCGATAATTATAGTGCGAGGAGCACATAATGACAAATGTATTCTACAGACTGTAACACCCATGGAATTAAAGGTCATTTTTTTTCACATTCACAACATTATTGCAGTCCACATCACCACCCATCACTCTAAGATAAAAATTATTGCGAATGAATGAACAAAACAATGGGCATATCAGTTTGTGTCTTGTTCATACTGTCAGCCCAATGCTGGAATTATTTTCCTAGCACAGCAGTGGGGAGGATATTTTTAAAACTCCCTAAATCATTGTTGATCTCTGTACAAAATATCCTTGAAGGTTCACCAGAAATAATTAATGTGGATGATGAGTGGAAGCTAAGCATGACAGATAAAATGCGCTTCAGAAACCCGAGCTTGGAAACTCATGGTCTGACATTTCAGCTTAACACAGCTGAAAGGTGATTTGTGCTGGTTAGCCTAACTGTGCTGCATAGATAACTGGGTCTGGGCATCTGCCATCCATGCAATTTAATATGGGTTGTCAGGAGACGTTTGATTTCTTCATTTTCAACTTATTGACTTTTCTGAATCATTCTGTAGCAAAAACAGATCCAGAGGCTTGGATTCTGCTGAAGAGGCATAGAACAGCAGGACTTATTTTATAATGGGTGACAGAACACATTTGATGAGTTCAACGTGGGATAAACGCAGGGAGATTGAGGTTTTGCTAGTTTGCTTTGCAAATCTTGAAATCAAAATCTTTTCCAACACATTTTACAGACTCCAGGGTCCACATTAATTGCTGATCGTTGCATTGTGCTGTGATAATTTGTCAGGCCTGTTGAGTTTACTCTTGTTCACAATGAACGTCAAAAACTGGTTGGATTACATAACAAGGTGAAGAGATTCAGTCACTTTAAAGAACAGAGGTTCTATCGCATTCATTGGCAGGTATGATCAGTAGCAGAGAAACATTATGGTTAACAGGGCAGTGAAAATTATATCTACTGTTCCTTCTACACAAGCCACAAACTTTAGCAGGCATCTTCATTAGTCCAATTAGATGAATTTAGTTATGGAAGTAATATTTGGAACATTCAGGAAGCCAACAGTTTGTTGAGTAGCAGTAATAGTTTACTACCGAATTGTAAATATCTCAATTTTACATAAAATTTGTGCCTTTTTATTTTGTTTATCAATTTAAAATATAACTACATTCCCTATCTCTGAAACACTTTGTACTAATTAAATGAATACTGGATTTTTGGTAAATGTAGACTATCAGTCTCAATGAGGTATGCTATCAATAAGTGAAACGTAGATAATATTTCCCTTTTAGATGTTGAATGTCCTGAAATATGGCTTTCAGATTCATGTTGGCTTGAGGAATGTATAAATAGTATGACTTGCAGGTTTTCTTTGTTTGTTAATTGAATTACCCATTTTTGAATCTAGAGAAAGCAATGTTTTGATTATATCTTGTAATTGTCAGTTTTTCAGTTTTGTTTCATTGTACTAGTGAAATTATTTTATTCAAACATTGTAATAAGTTCCAGTCATTATAATTCTGCGATTGGAGGGGACTAAGTCTTGCACATGTTTTCAATGTCTTAGTTCTCCCTTACCTCATCAATACCATGCACTTTTATATTTGGTTGTGTTTATGGATTAATTTTTAAAAAAAAATAAAATTAGGTTAGAAGTTCCTGTGTGCATCTTGTTTTAATTTGGAAGTGTTTGGTTTGTTATTAATTTATGAAGAAGTATCAAAACATACTGCAGTAATTGTGTTTTATACGAGGCAGATATAATGAATTAATTTTCAGATTCAAGTGTAACTCGTTCATTAACTCATTCTGTCACTAGTTTCTAGTATGCTTGATGTTCTTGATCAAAAAAAATCTTTCAAAATCCTGTGGCGATTACCATATATCAGTATGCTTGAAACAGAATCTAAACTATCTCTTTGCCATGCTTGCATCAACATTAAGCAACATTTTACCAACTGCAATCAGGCTCATTTTAATTCACTTATAAAGAATCTCAAGATTACGGAGCAAAGGACTTTTCTGTTCAGATTCACGCTTAAGCAGATTATTCAGTGCCCTAAATGGGCTTCACTGTGTAAACATTAAAGCTTATTTTAACTTATTGTTCTTGATGGTGGTGGATTAGTTGGGTGTCTGTTTTAACTCCCACCTGGTTGGTATTTCCATTGAGTTCCGCTGAAGGTTAAAGTCCACCCATAATGAAGCAGTGCCGCTGCTTTTTATTCGGGCAGGTAGGTATGTGGCCTATGCTTGAACTATCTTTAAATTCTTAGGAAATAGGAATAGGATTAACCATTCAGCCTTTGCTTCATGATTCAGTGTGATTACAGCTCATCATCAATCTCAATGCTATTTTCCTGCATTATCCCCATACCTTTAACATTTAGAAATCTATTGATCTCTGTTTTGAATATATTCCCAAGACTCGGCTTCCCCAACCCCCTGAGGTGGAGCATCCCAAAGATTCACTACACTGAAGCTGCTGTAGTCATTTCTGGCCAGTCCACCATTTATTATCTGTCTCTAGTTGCCTTTGAGAAGGTGGTGGTGAGCTGCTATCTTGAATCTCATGGGGTGTAGGTTGAGCCACAGTCCCAATAGACAGGATTGTGACCCTGCACCACTGAAGTAATGGGATGACTTGTAGCTTGGAAGGCATTGTCATAGCCTCACTGTGTTTGGTCAGTGTTCACGGCTCCTGCTAAGGAAAGCGAGTTACTGGAAAAGATTCTGCCACGCTCGAGACCAGATTTTGGATATTTCCCGGTATTGGGTAGAGCAGTTCAGGACAAACTGTGTTGAGGAGTGGAGGATGTCAGAAGTCCCTTGGAGCAGGCAATAGAGCCATGGGTGAAGTGGCAAAGCTGGGAACTACTCTGGAGCCATAGTGTGGAACTGGAGGAGCACAGCATCGGAGAAGCAGGAAAGTTGATGTTTCGGGTCGGAACCCTTCTTCAGAAACTCTGCTGCCTGGCCTGCTGTGCTCCTCCAGCTCCACACTGTTATCTCTGACTACAGCATCGGCAGTTCTTAATATCCTAGTCTGGAGCCATGCCTTGTCAACAAAGTGCTAAAACAAATTGTCCAAGTAACTTAACAATGTTTGAATTTAATCAATTAAAATCGGTGCATGGAAAGCTATGAAAATTATCCGCTTTTCCTGATACTGCCAGTTTTCAGATATTTGGATTTGAGGTACTCTCTCTGTATTGGACCTGTGGTGCACTGTTGGTGCTGTTAAAGCTGAATGCTTTAGCCAAGAGGTTAATGAGCTGGTCAGATACAGTGTGCTGCTTATTGAACACCATCAATGCAAACTCAAAGCAATGGGTAGATCTTAACTTCTGTGCCCAGGAGTTACAGTAGCGATGTGGACCCGGTATGGAGAGGAAAATCGGAAAGGGAGGACTGCACATACTTCAAATGTTGAAGACACCTCAGAATCTGAGATGGACACGGTGGATGTCGCCTCCTCGATGCCACCTAAAGAAGAGAATGAATTTCTTCCCAGAAGCTCCAGGAACAAGAGGTGACCTACTGTCCATTACATGCAACCTGTATCCGAGTCAGAGTTGGAGGGACCTGACCCAATGCTAAAATGCCCCAGCAGGAGCTACAGGAAAATAGAACCGGCCTATACCTCGGACTCACGGTGGGGAGGGATGTAGTGATTGTAACAAGGTCAGCCAGGTGGGCCTCCTATACCATGAGTTTCCTGACTGGCACTGTTAACCTGGTCCAATCAGGGAGCCCTGGCTGACAGATAAGAACAAACGTGTCAACCATCCTGTTCATTCTGAGAACTGGCTGTGAAGGAGCTGGATCAGTGTCAAGGACTCTCCACATGTGAATAAAGGATGACTTAGTGATGGAATACCAGCCTCTGTGGAGTTATTTCAGTAAACACCCCTCTAAAACTGCTAACCATCACGGTCTGTGCCTCCTGCATGCTGCTCAGTAACTCCAACTGCATCTCCAGCCAATCCAAACAATCTGATATGAGACACTTCCCAACACATTTCCTGAAAACATAGTCTCCATTGTGAACTGTTCCCTAATCTCCCACATCTGACAGGAGGAAAATACCACTCCATTGACTGCCATCTTTACCCCTTAAAAATTAGCTAACGTAGACTTGCCTAAAAAGACCCATCCTTTGCTCAAATCCAGTGTTTGCAGATTGTTCCTGCTGATGCTGTCCTGGGAGAACTTCATGTCTATATTTTATATTATCAGGCGAAAAGAAGCTTTAAATACAACTTTTTTTAAAAATAGTCTACCCTTCCCTTACCCGCAGTTTTTAATTTTAAGTATGCAAAATAGAGAAAATGAACTGAGATTTAAATTGTTAAAATCCAACACTTAGTTTAACTGCCAGCAACTGAAGTCAGAATTCTCCTCAGTTCCTCTTTGTGACCTCTTTCTATACTGAGGGAATTTTATGATTCTATGAACCCTCCAGCTCCGACTATGCCGTTTTCTTCCACTCCTGAATTCAGCCTTCACAAAATAATGGATCCAGGATCCCTGTGGCCTAACAAACCTTCAACAAACTTGTGAGAAAGGTCAATCTCCCAAACTCCGTTTGCTAAAAAGATGTCTCTCTGGACCCCTCAACAACCACATGGAATAGACCTCTCCCAAATCTTCCAACCTCTCCTTCCTCCCATATTTAACTTTTTTGGACTGTAAAAGTTCCAAAAGTAATGTTAAATGAAAAATTTTCTGTGTTCTTCTGGACCCACATAGTAACATCTTATAGGCCCACAAGGAAATATCTTACAGTCTCACATAACAGATTTGATTTGATTTGACTTATCATTGTCACATGTACCTAAGTACAGTGAAAGTTTTGTTTTACGTACAGTACAGGCAGATCTTAAGGTGATTGAACAGAGCAAGGAATACAAAATTATGGCTGCAAAGAAGGTGTCAACATTAGATTTGAAATTTGGGAGGTCCACTCAGAAATCTAATATCAAAGGGGAACAAGCTGTTCTTGAACCTGTGGGTGTGTGTGTTTAAGCTTTTGTATCTTCTGCCTGACGTTAGAGGTTGGAAGAGATTATAACGGGGATGGGACGGGCCTTTGATGATGTTGACTGCCTTTTGGCAGCAACGAGAATTGAGTCAATGAATGGGAGGTTGGCTTGCATGACATGGCAATATTTTACGGTCTCATAACAATAGCTTATAGTCCCACTTAGCGGTATCTTAGTCTTACAAAGCAGGCCAAACGTGCAGATTTCTAAATGATATAACAAATGATGAGGCTTTCACAGTTAGATTGATTATTAAATAGTTACAACTTGGCAGATTTTATTTGAGGCTGTCAGCAGTGAACTCATTCTGAGAATTCAACATCTTTTGAACGAAAATTCTTAAGTCAAAGAGAAAGTTACACTCAGAGGAAACACCCCCACATCCTCCACCCCCTCCCCCAACCACACACACACACACACACATTTCCAAATCTGAGAACACCTACCGAACAGCTTTGGCAGTCTGAAACTATGAAACGCAGCACACAGCAAGATCCCACGGCTACAGAATCGGAGCTGACCACTGCTCCCCACCCCCCTCAACACCTGCTCCCTGAGGTAACACGTGGTTTTTAGTGAGACCCTCCCCTCCCCCAGTGGTGGGTGTAACTGTGAAAGTTTCTAGAAGATGAAGATTTATGGGATGTGTTCAAAATTAATTGAATTGGTGAGTTGTGCCTGTGCAGCCCTATAGTCCCGTAGTCCTCTCATTTTCACCACCATTGAGGGCACTAGCGTAGAGTGATAACTCCTTCCCTCCATCTTCCATGTGTTTTTCCTCATGGTGAAAATCCACTGATCTTGGATGTGGTAGTGATATTCCCATACTGGGGCTGTTAATGACAATGCTGCTTGCAGTAAAATGTGAGTGTGACAGATTAATGTTTATAATATACTTGACAATAAAAAGGTTTTTTTAGGTTATGTGAGTGTCTTATTGTTCCCATTATTCTGACCCACATAAAATTGACTCTTGGCGGTAGAGTGAGAGTTTGCCATTTCCGACACTCCTTTGAAGCTTGCTTGGCTATCTAACAACCATAGGCTGCTTTAAACCAATGGGGTAATTGTAAGTGGCAGGAGCTGTGCAGTGAGTGGATTAAGGTTATGTCAATCTAAATCCACCCACTTTCACGAAGTTTACACCCACAGCATTTCATCTTAACATTTTGTGGCTGTATCAAATGTACGGAGTCATATCTTAAAGGCTAAATTCACATTCCAATTTTTGGTCACCATTGTATTTTCCTGCCTACCTTACCAAACTACGGGCTACCAGATTACATTACCAAAAGTGACCTTCATTGGTTGTAAGGTGCTTGGGGGTACGCTGTGTAACGTAGCCCTAACCCTGTGACAGGCGCCATATAAATGCAAGTCTTTCTTCTCTTTCAGTATTGAAGATGACGCACTTTCTTGAATAGCTTCTACTCAGCCCATCGTTGGGTTATTTTAACTTTGCAGGAGGGAAAGGTGGCATCAGGAGATGGACTTCCCATTGCTCACTCTTCGGGTTTTGTCGACTGTAAAGTGGGCAATTTTGTATTGCTTTCTCCCCTGCCCCATTATAAAGGAACTCTTTTTTATATACGTAGAGAGGGGATTACAGCACTTTTTATGATCTGAGGATTTCTCAAAATGCACCACACTCAATCAAGGAGTGTTTGAGGTGCCGTTATGTAAAACAAGATTAGCATCTGATATTTGGAGGCTGCTGGTTCCGTAACCAGCGACAAGATAAATGAGGGAAAACGGAATAGCTGAAGGGGAGCTAACCAGAGGTCACAGAAGAACCTGAGGTGAAATGGAGGAGACTTTTATTTGTACATGAGCTGCACACCCTGAGGCTAACAGAAGCAGATTTGATCATCAAATTGAAAAGAAAATTGAATAAATACTTGAAGAGGAAAAGCAATTACAGGGCTATAGGAAAAGAATATAATACTAGACTAAATCCAAAGACTGGAGCCATGTATAAGAAGCTAGATGATCCTTTGTCTGGGCTGTATTGTGTTATGTTTCCATGGACTCAAGATTAATTCCATGACGTGCTGGGAGCAGGGAGGAAACCAGCCTGATATCCCACAGGAAACCGCAAATGAGCTCAAAATGCCTGACAGCTCAGTCACCTCATGACAGCTTTATTTCTAGAGGGAGGAGGGTAACTTCTTCAGGGTAGGCATCCTTAGAAGAGGCTTCGCAGTGGGGTTAAAATTGTATCAGAGATAGTAGGAACTGCAGATGCTGGAGAATCTGAGATAACAAGGTGTAGAACTGGATGAACACAGCAGGCCAAGCAGCATCATAGGAGCAGGAAGGCTGA
>NW_025971367.1:5551-10760 GCF_021869965.1 Rhincodon typus | reverse complement strand
ACGGAGGAAACCCGGAAGTGAGGCAATCCATCGAAACGGACCCCAGAATTTTAAAAACCAGGCGGGAAAACACACAGACGCTTCGTCAGAGGCTGCACTGAGGATGTTACCAAGCGCGGTAACGAAACGTCTGCGGAACAACAAACCAGCTCGGCGAGCCAACCAACCTCAACAGGGTAAAAACTAGATAAAGGGAGAGGGCGGATGAGAAGGGAATGGAAGGGGCAACGTCTGACAGAGAAGTGATCTACACTTGAGAAATAGGATGGGTTGATTGAACAGTATTGCTTTTCTTGTAGTTGCTTATTAAATTCAAAATATAATCAATCATCGATAGTGAAGCAAAACTAAAATCATTAAAAGTAAACTAGAAAGTATTACAAACAAACCAAAGAACTGCAGATACTCAAGATCTGAAACCGAAACAAAAACAAAAACAAAAACAAAGTACTGGTGAAAAATCAGCAGGTCTGGCAGCATCGATGGAAAGAGAAACAGAGTTAGAATGCAGTTTTGAAGAAGGCTGACTGGACTAGAAATGTTAACACACTCTCTCCAAAAGATGCTGCCAGACCTGCTGAGTTTCTCCAGCGACAACAAGGTGCAGAGCTGGATGAACACAGCAGGTCAAGCAGCATCATAGGAGCAGAGAGGCTGACGTTTCGGGCCTAGGCCCTTCATCAGAAAAGGGGGAGGGGAAGGGGGTTTTGAAATAAATAGGGAGAGAGTGGGAGGCGGATAGAAGAGGGATAGAGGAGAGAATAGGTGGAGAGGAAACAAACAGGTCGAAGAGGCGGGAATGGAGCCAGTAAAAGGTGAGTGTAGGTAGGGAGTTAGGAAGGGGATAGGTCAGTCCAGGGAGGACGGACAGGTCAAGGGGGCGAGATGAGGTTGGTTGGTAGGAGATGGAGGTGCGGCTTGAGGTGGGAGGAGGGGATAGGTGGGAGGAAGAACCGGTTAGGGAGGCAGGGACGAGCTGAAGTTTCTCCAGCGATTTGCTTTTGAAACAGAAAGCATCAGTTTTAATGTCACAGCTTTTCAGGGAAACCCCTCCCCCTCCCCCAAAGTTAGACAACAGTTACACAAGAGACCATTCAGTCTATAGTGGCTGCACTCAGTCTCTGCAACAGCACCTTAGTAACTCTCACTCTCCCCTTCTTTCACCGTCGCCCTACAACTGATTTACTCAGCAGTTTCTGACTCCGATCCTTCTTGCAATATTGTGTAACTGTGTGGCTATTTTTATTAGCCAGCACCAAAAAAAAAAGGCTGCAGTGACAGTTTTAATATCAGAAATTAGCTGGAAATACTTCATACACGTTTATGTGCATTGTGTGACTGAATTTAATTTGTACATTAAACAACCATCCCTGGGACTCCAAGGAAAGCACTTCAAAGGATCAAAGAACATTGTAGATTGTGGCATTCACCCCACCATTTCATAACAAGACAAAAAAGACAGGTTAAAGTGCAAATGTCACATAAATGAGAAAGTGTTGAGACCATGGGTCCAGTGAAAGTTACTCATGTTACATTTACCAAATGAAAGATGCCTTTACCCACATCTGGATTCCTCATTGGTCACATGTAGCTGATGGTGAATATATTGACCGAGGTGTGACGGAGTAACATTCAGGATCATCTTCTGTTATTTTGAAAATTACTGCTTACAGCCCTAATCTTACACTCTAATATTTAAAACAAAACTACAGCTTTTCACCTCCACCCCTAAAAGAAAAACCCAAATTTAATGTTAGCAACTAAATCATAAAAAAGGGGGAGAAAGTAAAAAGGCCAGTGACTCACAGGGTAAAGAAAAGCCTGTGTTCAGGTACATTCACCAGACAGCATTCAGACTGCTCTGTGATACTAACAAAGGACAGACAGTCTTATGGAGATGAAGAATGAAGAAGAATGCCAGACGTTAGCTTTCTACTTACAAGTTCAGTGATAAAATAAGGGAGGACAGGCTCTTCAATTTGAGAGACACTTTCATAAACTTGAATATGATAAAGTACAGGACTCCACAAACAAAATTACTGAAATATGAAAGAGGTAGTAACTCATTTGTGGAAACTGCAGCAGTCGATTTTCAAAACACACTGATCAAACAAACAACTACAAGTTAAAAAGGAGTAATTATTCCAATTTGGTTGACATATAGGAGCAGGAGTAGGCCATTCACAGTACATTAGCCCTGCTCCAACATTGAGCTAGATCATAGCCAATCTTTCTCCTTGAAGACATTTTCCTGCAACATCCCATATCCCTCGATTTCTTTAATATTGAGAAACTCATTGGATAGATAGGTGTTGGTCAGGTGCCCAGGGGCACCATCTGCTAATTCCATCTCTCTCCATCCCTCCCTCAAGAGAGAGGGCTACACACAAACAAGAAAGCACCAGTCCAGGACTGAGCAGACACTTAATTCATTGTATATTCTTCAGTATATACACAATTACTTAATATAATTTGACTGGAGGGACTTGGTCAAGATTTCCATTTTTCACCCAAGTATTAAAGAACTGCAGCACAGAATAGTAAAGCAATTTTATAGAAACTAAACAAGGGGACTCTCTCCCTCTCTCTCTTTTCCTGGTCAGTTGCCAAGATGAAATAACTGGAGCACATGTGGTCCCGGGTATCAGGGAAACACTGTAGCTGTTAGAAATTTCTGTCTGTTTAAATCATAAAACAAAGCAATAATTAACCCACATACAGCCAGCTGTCTGATTTTTAATGAACATTTTCACGCAGAGGCAGCTCCTATGAAAGTGGCCCAGAATAACTGGTTTCAAAGCAGCCTCTCGTTTTTTTGCACACAACCCCCCCCCTTGCCCCACCTCACACACAGAGGGGTTTAATATAAATAGACACATTGTTCAGTAATGAACTCAAAAACAAGTCTTTTCAACAGATTGAAAGTCTATTTTGGCAGCAAATAACAGGTCACAGAAGGTCACGCGAGATCTTTTGTTCACTTATACAAATATGTCACGAGCAAGTAATTATGTTGTCACAAAGATTTTTTTCTCTGCAATCGGTTAGTTTCAAATATAGTATACACTGCAGTTTGAAGAAATGCAAGTGTTTAAACGGAGATTGCCAGGAGCAGTACATTTCCCTTCCAGCTGCTATTGTTTTAGGTTTTAAAAAAGCAGCCATGTGTTAACATTTGAGAAAATGTGGGGGAGAATTCTGCTGTTTTATGGGTGTAAAGGGTTTGCTTGCTTGAGGCCACAGAATCTCCAGCAGATAAGTTTAAGTTTGCCCCAAACTGGGGCAGGGGGCTGCACATCAACGAGTGCCCCTCTATCAACACCAGAGCAGTCCAGTAGAGAATTTCCTGGGCTGGTTCAAGGAGGTCTCTGAGCCAAGGGCATTGGGCAAGACCGACAGACGACAGCCCAGTTCGGCATTTGCCAAAACGCACCACCTTCCCATCAGGAAGGATGGCAGTGGCTCGGATAAAGGTGACCACAGTCTGGCATCTCTTCCTGTCTTGCCAATCCACCTGACTGTGCCATTAATAAAAAGTGATGGGAAGATGGGAGACCTGCCAGTCAGAGAGACGGTAGCCTCTGTGCCATCCCAGTCCATGCTGTAATATGGAGCAGACTCCATTCAGTGAGCTTGAACTGCCTTGCTAAAAACTGGAAATCAGACAGAAACCTGTTTGCTGAGACTGTATGTCAAGGCTCAATGTTTCTTTCTTCAGAACCACCATGGTTCAGTCCCTGCCTGAAAATGCAGAGCTACACAGCTGTGATCCTGAAACATCTAAGAATGAAGCTAAATCCATGCCCCCAATACCAAGGCACGTTAACCAAATCAGCTGTTTCACCGTTGACTTTCAGAATATATTCCACAGGCCACTGAAAACAGATTTGCTGCCAATCTTGACAAGAGGCTAGAATGACTGGACAAGCTCCACAATTGTGTGAATAAAAAAAAACAAAACACACAGTTTAAAATCTTTCACAATAGATTTTTTTTTTTACGTCATGCATCCTAATTCAAATGCAGCATTTACCCAACCATCCTGGTTATTCCATCATCGGGAGGCAGTTCCCACAGCTCAGGCACCAACTTGATGAATCTTTGTTGCTATCCCTGGAAGAGCAGTGTATATGAGGGAAAGAGACCATACCTTGGTGCAATACTCTAGGTGTGCTCCCTTATCCTGTGTGACTGTAGTAAGGCTTGTTCAAAAAACCTAATGCACAATGTGCATTCCTGTTCAGAACCTTCACTGACCAAGAGCCAAAACAGTAATTCAGTTAGGGGAAGAGACAGGAATTAGAGGAAACTGAACTTACTCCCATTGTATCATAAACCCAGAACCTTGTCTTGTACCTAAAAAGGGATCTAAAAACTAATTATTCTTGTTCTGCCAATCAGAAGTACCTGTTTATAGCAAAATGCTTCACATCAGAAAAAAAAAGTGACTAACATTAAAAGTACAAAGTGAGGAAAACTGAAACGTTTCTGATCCGAGGTCATTAGAGCCTGAAAACATGTCCGTTATCTGAAAAAAAGTGTCCCCAACTCAAAATCTCAATAATTCATCACATCAACTGGGAGACTGCCCACACCCTCCCTTCAGCCGGATTTATTCTGGGAGTCTAGTATGGGGATCAGGATCCAAAACTGATCTCCATCTCTAATGGATTAATTTTTATACATGCCTTACTTCCCAGAACAAGCTGGGTTAGAGTAAAGAAACCTCCTGGAATTATACTGAGTTAGTAACCCAACAAACCATCACGGTAAGGTAGAATATTAAACTTGGTTTGTTTAATTGTTCATCACTGCAGAGTTAGTAATGAGCATGCTCACAGTGTAAACAACAGCAGGGGATGTGTGGTGCGACATCTCAAACCTGGTGCTTCCCACTTCCACCTGTATATCCAAAGTGCGCAGAACTACTGAAAGTTCAAGGTAAATAGATAGAACGATGGATTCTCTCCAAACGAGACAGTGCACTTGCTGAAATGGACTGCTTTGGAAAGTTCTCATGCCATTGAGCAAGCGGCCAGAACTCTCACCCAGAACATGTTGCAGCCTGTTTACATAATGAGCTAAACATTGATGCCGAGATAGTAGGAACTGCAGAAGCTGGAGAATCTGAGATAACAAGGTGTAGAGCTGGATGAACGCAGCAGGCCAAGCAGCATCAGAGGAGCAGGAAGGCTGACATTTCAGGCCT
>NW_025971367.1:0-5051 GCF_021869965.1 Rhincodon typus | reverse complement strand
GTTATATCTAAACATTGATGCTGTCTGGCCACAGCCAGAGGTCTGCAGGCACCATGTTTCTACCCAAACCAAAGACCAGTGTGAACTCCCTCAATGTAGAGGTGAACAAAGGCAGGTCAAGATCATATCCACACAAGGAGCACCAACAGTCTACAGAATGCCACTTGGAAGTGTAGCCAGACTATCCCATACAGCATCTGCATTCTTTTGGCTTTTTTAATATAGTATTTGACTCACTGCTACATCTCTTCCAGGGATGCCCACCTTGCTTTGCTCCTCCCTCCAAAAGGATTTCCATTCCAATCTTTGTTCTTGTCTGCAGTCACTAACTTCACTGTCACTCCTGGTGTTTGACCAAGTGTTTGCTAAAACTTGTTTCTACAACCACACCACATTTCTGAGGAAGGGTCATGTGACCTGAAACAGTAACTGCTTTCTCTCCACAGATGCTGCCAGACCTGCTGAGCTTTTCCAGCAGTTTCAGTTTTTGGTTCTATTCCCTACTAAAACTGGGTGCTTAACACACCTGTACAAGGGCAGGGAAGAAAGTCCAACAGGTACATGTTTAGTGGGACAGGTATTTTAAAGCGACATAACATTTCTAACTTCATAGCTTTCCTCTCAATCATTATCTTCTGTTAAATGGTATCTTTAATTTATTAAATTAATAGATACCTAGCACATCTGCTGTGACATCTCAAATGAGACAGGGGTCATACTCCTGCTGAAAATGTAAACAGGCAGGATGAGTGCATATTTGGGAAGGAAATTAAAGGAGGAAATCTCCTCAAACACAGAGAGGAAGTGTTTTTCATTTGTAGCCACATGCAGATATTATCTTCCTCAGATATTATAGATTGGTAAATAAATGTGTTCCTGCAAGCAACCTATTTATATGAATGAATAAAGCTCTCCCCCTGTAATCTGAGGAGTTGATAAAAGGAGGGGAATTGGTACTTTCAAATTGTAAACTTTTTTTTAAAAAGAAAGAAAGAAAGAAAGAAAGAAAGAGTGTGAATTTTGGGGAGAAACTTTTGGGCGTTGTTGCAACTTGAAATATTTTGCCAGAGTCGGGGCAGACTATTCCAGATTTTAAAACAGGGAAAAAGTCATTAAATATTTGAAGCAAGGAGGAAAAAGTTACCAGTAACAGAAACTAAACAAACAACAAGCACCAGAATCACCCTCTGGGCTGGAGCTCTTAGAGGTTATCTGTAGGAGTACACAAAACCAATAAAGTTCAAATTGCTTAAAAATTGCTGTTTGTGGCAGGCAAAGTTAAATCAGAAACAAAGACTTGTGTAGTTTAATACTTTGTAAACGTTGAGCAACATCACAAGAGTTATAGAACTGTACAGCAAAGAAACAGACCCTTTTATCCAATTGTCCATGCCAAACAGATATCCTGAATTAAGCTAGTCCCATTTGCCAGCATTTGGCTCATATCTCTCTAAACTCTTCCTAATTAGTTACCCATCTAGATGCCTTTTAAAATGTTGTAAATTGTACCACCCCTCCCAAGCCAAATCACTACTGGAAACTCATTCCCTATCTGCCCTACCCTCAGAGGAAGTTGGTCCTTAGGTATCTTTAAAATCTTTACCCTTTCACCATAAAGCTATGCCCTCTAGTTTTGGACTCCCCTACTCTGGGGAAAGAGAGCTTGGGTCTGTTTACCTTATAAAGTCACGTGGGGCATGGATAAACCTCTATAAGGTCACCCCTCAGCCTCCTGACACTCCAGGGAAAATAGCCCCAGCCTATTCAGCCTCTCCCTGTAGCTCAAACCCTCCAAACCTGGCAACACCCGTGCAAATCTTTTGAACCCTTTCAGGTTTCACAACACTCTTCCTAGAGCAGGGAGTTTATCTCCCTCACTAGGTTGTCAGACAGACGTCGAGCGTAGGGGTGTGCTTCGGAGGAGAGAGAGAGAGAGAGAGAGAGCAATCACGAAGCAAAGGGTGTAGGGACACCACAGGGAAAATTTTCTCAAAATTATTTTAAAAATCAAATAATCAGTGAACTCCTGAATATAGACATATAGTGAAGTTTCTTCATCTGTTGCCATATGCATTGCACCCTAAAGAAGGTCCTTGCTCTGTCTGCCAGTGCTTCACCCTGAGCTATTTATAATGACCCTTGCTGACAATCAAGAAAACATGATACAATATCACTGCCTCAAACAGAAACACTTACTGATGATAATACACACAGAGGAGAGATCTAAAATACTGCCAAGTGCAGTCCTATTTCCTAGAGCACCTGGAAATGGAGCTAGGTAAACAAGATGGTCATTTACAGAACTGGTACCATTCAGAACAAGGACAGGAATACAGAAAGTGCTGCAGAACCTCAGTGGGTCTGGCAGCATTTGTGCAGAGAGGAACAGATTTAATGTCTTGAACTAAAACAGAAGTTGCTGGAAAAGCTCAGCAGGTCTGGCAGCATCTGTGAAGGAAAAAAAGAAATCAGAGTTAACATTTCAGATCCAGTGACCTTTCTTTTTTGTGTCTTGGTCCATTTTGACTCTTTCAAAACCATTCTGTAGAACAGAAAGATTTTTGAAGAGGACTCATACTGGATTCAAAACTAATTCGGTTTCTTGTTCCAATGATGCTGCCAGACCTATTGATTTTCCTCAGCACTATTTTTTATTTCAGATACATGGTGCACTCAGTCCTCGTTATCCCCGATTTTCTCCCTGCAGCTCAGTGTTCAAAATCCTTTCTTCCCCCACCAGTTGTTCCTCAGCCAACACTGTGGTCCTTCATGGTAAAGAGGAGTGGTATCCACATGAAATCTGCATCCTTTCACTCACAGTGAACGAGGCCTGAATGCATTTTGCTTCTATTTCAGAGTAGGAATAACCACAGGGCAGTTCAAGCCTGAAATAAGACAAATGGGGTCTGCCTACACGAACACCACAAATATTTCTCATATACTATTGGCAATCTATAGCAAGCCACATCTATCAGGAAGAAGCTGCCAATTGGATTTCATCAAGAAGGTAAACATGGTCATTTTGACTCAACGAATATTCATGGCAGCTGGGGTTGGGTGCGCGTGGATGGAATCAGATCTCATTTTACTGCCTGCAGAGTGTAAATGTTGGACAAGGTGTAAAAGCAGCTTTCCCACCTCATCCCACAAGGATCCCACCCACTCATTTCCTTCTGTTGTTCCAATCAATGGTGTCTGGGGGAAGGTTTGCAGCACCAAAGTTCTTCACACTCAACTTGCTAACCTTGGGTGAAAAGCAGGTGCCTTCAGGAGTTTGTGTCCTGTTTAATTTGTGTACACACCTGGCTAGAACATGTCAGGCATGGGAATGTTCGTGCTTGAAGCAAAATGAATTGGAGTGTCAGAAATGCTGAGGTCCCAACGAACAACTCACATATACTACAGACAGACACAGAGTAACAAACGGCATCAACTTGTGGCTCCGTGTGGGAGCTGACACACAAGACAACCCCAAGTACCTTGCACGTCATCTCTCTCTCAAACTGTGATCCCTTCCCAACTGTGATCGTTCCTGAGGGAACGCACTCACCAGGCTGAATTTTAAATTGATTGCAATGTTGTATAGAAATTATTTACCAAACTGGCATTAATTGAAACAAAAGCCAAGTATAAAGCTGATGAAATAGAAGATGGCATGAGAGCAACCATTTAACCCTTTGCTGCAGCACAGGATGCAATCCTGTCTAAGAACACGTTTCTGCAGGTCAGTTACACGGCCACACTGTATAGTTTCATCTTGATCTGAATTATTAGCTGCAATGCTGAACACCGGTTTCACTGGGAATTTGTCACACACATACACACACACACACACACACACACACACACGCATGTGTGCATGTCTGTGGTGTGGATTCAGAAGGCTATTTGACCCAGAGAAGCAAGAGCCGATCCCAATCCCAATATCCACACCAGTGTACCATTGAACATTGAACTGGACAGTGCCCAGGAGCTCCAGCTATTTATAATAAATTGTGGCTGAATAAAAAGGTGCTGAGGTCAATCGTAGGGCCTGTGTTAGTTTTGCATCTGCGCACACAACCCAGATTGCCTTCAAATCTGGCACTTTTTCCAGGCATTGTGGTCCACTTCTCATAAGCCAGAAGGGAGCTTGTTTCAGGAACTTTCTACTGTTTCAAAAGCCACTTCAAGCAACATGAATTTCAGAAGGTCTACTCATTCGATTCAGGTCAGATCACACTGACCCAGAAAGAATGAATTCATTGCTACTTGAATACTACAGTCTGTATGAATAGATTGTTATCAGGGCTTTCATATTGCACAAGCACAATACAGTCATATATCGGGGCTGTTCTCCATGATAAAACCTCAGTCAAACAAACAAACCAGCTGAAAGGCAAAGCTGTTTTGTGGAAGTATTTTCAGAAAGGGTAAATCTTCAAGGGCAAAACCTGTATCATGTAACCCGATTACACACACACCTGCTCATTCAAGTACAATTTTCATTATAAATGCTGAAGAGATTATCTATAAATCAACCTTCTATCTTTGAAATGGCCAAAGTGAACGCCAAACAGTAAAGTATTTAACATTATCCTCTCACCAGATGAATGAATGATGCTGGGAAGGAAGAGGGCACAGTTCCAGTCAATAAACCAGGAAGATACCAGGGCACTGTAACCATCCGCTGCTGCTACTCAGGGTCATTAGTCAGCGAGTTTGATTGGAAAAGTGGAAGGTGAACGTGTGAATGGAGTCGACAATCAGTTCAGGGTGCCCTATCCTTTCCCTAATTCAAATAAAGCAGCATGGCAATGGTCACTGTCCTAGCTTCTCAGAGCAAGGTTACTTAGCAAAATCCTAGAGGGTGCTGGGCCTTTGAAGAGATAAGTTGCACAACAAGCCACACCCTCGATTGTAACATGAATGCCTGCCACAGCTCACCAATGTTCTACCAGCTGCCTGGTAGATTTACGGCCAATGCCATCTTTGTTCCTGGTGGGGATCTAGAGGTTTGTTTGGTCAGGTGTTGTACAGGAAAACCACCTTGTGGTCTAACAAGGAGGCAC